>NC_029792.2:15408507-15414425 GCF_000816755.2 Arachis ipaensis
TCATGAGTTTTAAACTTTTAACCATCACTAGATATTGTTCTTACAAACATCATCAAGTAGATGCAGGTTCTTGATAAAAGGCATCAGAACCTTTAGAAAATTATTTTACCAATAAATAAATATGAAACTACTGTATCTGTAAGTAGCCACAATATATATTTGTATTGAGTCTTAATCAATATAGCATATAAGGAACTTGTAGAAAAAATAGATATTATTTCCACTTCAATAAGAGAAAATTCAGGTTTTATTACACTTTTGTTAAAAATAAAAAAGTACCATCTGTTCAAGCATAGAATAGCTCTTTGATAGAAAATGTGCTGCATTCTCAGGTCCATTCTAATTGCTCTCATCCTATTCCACAAAAATTTATATGCACTAAGAAACCTTTCAACATAGGACTGATCTAGCAGAAAAAGTAGATAATCAATTGTCTTCTGCATTATGGGCATTGGTAGAATCAAGTTTGCTTCCCTCTCTGCTGTCCTAGTATATTGCCATGAAACATGATAAGTGTTACTAATGAGAAGTGATAATAGTATTTATGATAAAAAAAAAAAGTATAGTTTACTATTGGTAATATGACAATCACTTTAACTGCAAGAAGTCTGCTGGTTATATTTCTATCCCCATCCAAGCGTTCATACTAGTCAAGATCCCCTTTCCTTTCACGCTCTCACTACTTAGACTCTAAAATATAGAAATCTCAAGTATTTTTATGCAAAGATCAAGTTCTTTATGCAATAAATTTGTTTAGACTTTAGATATATATATATAAAAGACAAGGGAATTGAATTTGTGTCAAGCATACCTGCAGTACACGCAGAATTCACAGAACCAGCCAAATAAATAAATAAAACTAATTTGAATTGAATCATCTGATTGTTGTGATTTCTTTGTATTTTACAGAACATTGACAACCAATCTGAAAATTATGCATAAACCTTCCATAACCACCAAATCCACAACTGCATAAATGGATAATCTTAAGTTATAACTTATTTTACAGAGCTAAGATACTGAACTAAGAAATTAAAGAATTACTCACAAGTAGACAAAGTCGCCATCCTTATCCACCGCCACTAAACATTCAAAAGAAATAATGAGTAGATGAAAGAAAAGATTAAATAATTGAGATCAAGAATGGAAAAAATAAGCACTTGTGTGATTTGTCCCACATGCCACTTTGACAATTATTTTCCAAGACAGAGAAGCAATTGCCCGAGGATGTGGCTGGGGTACATACACCAATTTCACAGAGCTATCCTTGAAATTATACTGCAAGCAAATGCAAAATATGTAAAACTTTCTGTTCTTTGTTGCACCTTTCGTGCAAACATTTACTAGGATAACACAATAAAACAGAGCAGAGCCACAACACAAATAATTAAAACACAATAAAAAATTATGCAGCAACAACAACAAACTTTTCCAAAGATTAACAAAGATTATCAAAATTTCAGGCTTTGAGGACAATTTCAGTCTCAATTTTTTTCAGTACAGCACAGTACAACAGCAGTGAGCAGAGCTAATCATTTAAAGCAAGAACACAGAACAATACAAAGAACAAAACAAGACTAATGGCTTCATAGATCCTTCAAGTCACTGGACAAGGTCACCAAATTTGACATAGATACAAAATGGAGAACTTTTACCTCAAATTGGAATGTTGATCATTATCTCCCTCTAATCATTCTAGCTTGGCATAATTATAACTACCAAAGTATCTAACAGAGGAAAATGTTCAATATCACAGCAAACAAAATTCAAAATTCAGCTAACAAAAATCATGAACAAAATTAAGTAATTAACCAAACTAAATGATTCCTAGTCACAGAAGATAAGATATAATATAACATCACAAAGGTGATGAACATTGTAACGAAGACACCAAAAGTAACTAGAATATGAAATCAAAAATTTCAGAACCTATAATCACAAGAATGAGGAGACGGTGACGGAGGCACGATGATGGTGACGGAGGCACAGTGACGGTGACGGAGGCACGATGAACACAGAGAGCGTGCTGGAATAGAGGAGACGACGTCAAGCTCCTGCGACGGCGCCGAGCTTCCACAAGCGACGGGGCTGCGGGGTTGAGCTTCCACAGGCGATGATTTCTGATGCCACCTGTTCGGCGATGAGACCTAGCGACGCGAGGAAACGGGATCCAGGAGAAGAGGATCGGCGACGACGAGGCTGGACGCTGGCTGAGGAGACAAGTTTGTCGGCGACGACAGCGCTGGGCGCTAGGCACTGGGCACTAGGCCATGGCTCCTGGCCTCCTGCTGCTATTGGCTGGGAGAGAGAAAGAAAAAGGGGCTAGGGTTCCGTGGTGTGCAGAGAGAGAGGGGGGCTCGGTTCCGTGGACTTATGTGTGAGTGAGGGAAATCTACTAGTGGCACATATAAAATAATATGGTATATATAAATTATAAGCATTACATCTATTGAAGATTCACTTGTCACAGTGAGATGGGGCTTTTACTCACTCTCAGGTTTAAGGATTGAACCTTAAAAAGCCATTTTTTTAAGGAGATTCAAATAGATGCTTTTACAGTGATCCACACCCCACTAGTCTACGTATGGAGTGTGCGGATCAAGGAGGAAGTGCGGGTCAACTGCCTAAACCGAGTCCAGTTCGCAACAAAATTGTTCGATTTTAATTTTTGACCGCCATTGATTGAGTTAATTGCAAGTCCGATCTTAATTATGAACCGAACCGGATAGGACATCAATTCACTATTTTTTCAGTTGAACCGATCGGTCCGATCCGATTCGGTTCTGATAACTATGTCAAAGTCATTTAGACTTGCATTTTTTACGAGTTTGATTTTAGAGTCAAATATCCATCATTTACTCACTCTTAGGTTCAAGGATCGAACCTTAGAGATGCCACTTTTGAAGGGGATTCAAATAGATGATCCTACAGTGATCCACACCCCCCACTGGTCTATGTGTGGAGCACGCGGGTCAAGGAGGAAGTGCGGGTCATCAACTACCTAAACTGAGTCTGGTTCGTGACAAAATCATCTGGTTTTTAACTATTTGACCGTTTTTGACCGAGTCAATGCAGGTCTGGTCTTAATAATGAACCGAACCGGATATGACATCGGTTCACTGGTTTTTTGGTCGAACTGGCCGGCTGGTCCGGTTCTGATAACTATGGCTAAGTTGTTTAGACTTGCATTTTTACAAGTTTGATTTTAGAGTTAAATATCCATCTATTTATGTCAAATAAACGAGCTAGTCCGATGGATTTGACTCATTTTGACAATCCTAATTAATTTAAAAGCTAGCTCAAATTAATCTTTATTGAATGAATTTTAAAATTATTCTAATTAATAATAAAACTTGTACGATCATATAAAAATAAATTCTCATATATAATAATTTAATTATCTTATTTATTATATATTTTTCTAGTATATTTTGGGGTAAAATACTTAAATAAATCAAATGCATGCAAATATTACCAAAATCATCCAAACCAAGAAATGGTATGTGAATCTCCCAAAGGCATTTTGTATATAAATCGAATTACGATAATTAGATTTACAAATTTTAGTAGTAAATCGAATTAGACTAAATAGATTTATTAGATGAGCTTTACCTACATATAAATTGAAACAGGTAATATCGATTTACACATTCATATGTTTCTAAGTAAATCTAACCAGCCAAATTCGATTTATATAGGACGGAAGACTTTATATAAATCTAGCTGCCCTATTTCGATTTACATGCTATTGATTTATTAGTGTGATTTGTCCTAATAATAATAATAATAGATTTATTTGGAAACATACCACCCATGCCCATGCATAAATCTGGCTAGCTTGATTCGATTTATGTGTAGTTAAAACTCACCTAATAAATCTATTAGTCTAATTCAATTTACTACTAAAATTTGTAAATCTAATTACCCTAATTCGATTGGTATAAAAAATACCTTTGGGAGATTCACGTATCATTTCTTGCTTTGGGTGATATTAGTAATATTTGCATACATTTGGTTTATTTAAGTATTTTACCCTATATTTTGTGATTGAAAATATCAACATTATGCTCTCATTTTCTAAAAATATTAAATTTTTTAATTTGTCTTTAAAATATATTAATTTAAAACTTCAATTCAAATTAATAGCAAACTTTCTATTAAAAATAACGATAAATTTGTGATCTAATAGGGAAAAAAATATTTTTTAAGAAAAAGCTTTTGATTTGAGTTGTTTGTAAAATTTTTGAGAATTGACTTCTTGCTAGAATATTGTAAATTATTAGTTATTAAAAATTAGCTAGCTAATTATTAGTCACGACTTTGAGACTTTAATTATTGTCTCATTTAAAATAGCTTAGATTAGTGACAAAATTGTGACAATTTACATTAGCGTACTTGGCAAATTTGCTTCAAACTTTTCATGAATTTTCTATGAATTTATATAGAGGTTAGTGATTAGTAGCAACATGAAATAAGGACAGAATAAGGACTAACATTTTTTCTAACAAATTAGTAGCAACATGAAATAAGCGAGAAAAGTCTATCGGTTGTTAAACAGTCGCTAATTCCTCACTAAATAAGCTTTTGATTAGTGACTCTATTGCGACTAGTTACTTCTAAAATTTTCTCGATTAGCTTTGGATTTGTTATAACTTTGCGATTGATTTCCAACGAGGTTAGCGAGTAATTTGCTATAAAATAGGTAGGATATAGCTTTTGCTTTGCGACAAGATTGCAGTTGTCAAGTCGCTCGCTAAATTAAACTTGCGACAACTTAGCGACAAATGTATTTCGCCCGCTAATCAGCGACTTGAAATCAGCGAACAAAGTGCGTCAGTTGTTAAACAGTGGCAAATTTCTCGCTACTTAGGTCATAGGCGCTCAATATCCGTATTTCCACTTTAGCGACTAATTAGCAAGGAACACTTTCCTAACTGAATGATATATCCGTTGCGACGAGTTAGTGACGATTGTCTTCTGTCGCTACCCTAATTTTGAATTTTACAATATTATGCGACAAATTAGCGAGAAACGAATTGCTCGCTAAAAATAAAAACTTTGGCGACAAATTAGCTAGGAATTTGTCCATCGCAGAATGCATTTTAAGTCTTTATGACGGATTAGCTAGGGACATTGTTCCTCACTAATTAGCCTTTTCACACAAAGTTTATTTAGCAACGAACTAGTGTGTGAATTGTTTCTCGCTAATTGTATATCAACACTTGTGACGGAATAGTGACAATAATATCACTCGCTACTTTACTTTTATTCGATTGAACCCCTAAGTGACTGATTTGCTAGAACATTGTCACTCGCTAATTAATTTGAGAAATTAGCAAGGAAATTTTCCTCACTCTTTTTTTTAGTTACAAAAGTCAATCTGCGAGAAACAAACTTACTCGTAAATCTCTCGCTTATCAGTCGTTTTTCTCAAGTTCGGGTATTTTGTAACCGCTCATTAATTTTGTCGTTAGTGCGTCACTAATTCCTCGCAAGTTAGTGATGGATTAGTGACAAAAAATATTTCTCACAAAAATTCGTCGCTAATTTGTCAAATTCTTGTAGTGGATCTTTTAAGGATTAAATTGACTATTAACACAAAATATTATAGTTGCATAGATTATTAGTAAAGAATAAATATATTATTTTTTTCAATGATATAAACTTTTAATATAATGTTAGGAGATTATCCAAGCTGCAGATTATCCCCTCTCATCAATTTTGGGGGTTGCATAGTAAATTGTTGCCGACGTTGGTATGAAATTTAATGTGAAAGTAAAATTTAACATTTTAACCAATGTTATGATGCATGAATATTGATATGGATACAGAATACGATATGATATAAAATACGTAAATATATAAATTTAAATTTTTTATAAGATATATAACATAACATATATATAAAGTATAAAGTA
>NC_029792.2:15414449-15416614 GCF_000816755.2 Arachis ipaensis
TTGGATATGCTGACACGTGATAGTATTTAGGTGCATCCAAATATGTCCAAAAAAATTTTTTATTTTTTATCAAGACACGATTTAGACACAAAAAATATGCATATCGAACAAATATCGATGAGTGTCGTATTGAAAATGTGTCTAATAAGTGAATAAGATAAATTAAAAAAATATTCATGCTTTATAGAACCAATGGTTTGTTGCCAACAATACTCTCTAACTAGTGAAGGGCACGCTAGAGCTACCAGCTAGGGTGCTTTCACCTCGCATTATGGTTCTTCAAACTAGAAGTTACTGGAGATGAAAGAGAAACCTTCGGANGGGAAGAGATTAACGTGCTAAAAGAAAATTTTTTTTTGCTGAAAGTACTCGACATAGAGGAAAAAAGAATGCGTGTTTAGATTATTGCTAAAATTTTGGATAATTTCTGTATAATAGCAGAGTGTGATATATGAGGATTAAGTATAATTAATCAGTTGATAAAAAAATGTGTTAATAATGATGATTATGGTATTGGACTTTTTTTTTTAGGATTTAAAAAATATTTAGGCTCATAATAAGGTTTGGTTTTTTTTGTTGTATTATTAAATAAAGATGAAGTGAGTAAAATATATGACGGGTTGAATTGGCTATGGAGTTATAAATGAGTTTTTTTCTAAATATATTTTTGGAAGTTTTCTGTTGAGTTGTTAACTTTTAGTCAGTTTGACATAGTATGCAGTTCATTTTTTTGTTGTTGATGGTGATACTAATTGTTAATTTAGTTATTGAAATTGTCATGACAAAAAAAATTGAAATTTAAAAAAAAAATTTATTATTACTGAGTGTATGTTTAGATTAAAGTTTGTAGATGAAAAAATTAATATTGATTAAAAGTGAGCTGGAATTAGCATGATTTATGTTTGGTAAATTTTTATATCAAAATAGATTATAGTAAATTAAATGTTGCTTGGATTATATTACTCAAAATCAATTTTAGATAAAAATTATTAAAAAACCCCATCGCCAATATAGCCCATCATATATTTTAATCACTTCATCTTTGTTCAATAATATAACAAAAAAAATCAAACCATAGTCAGCCCAATTATTTTATCAAATTATTGCTGGATCATCAAAAAAGGCCAAGATCATAATCATCTTCAACTAATTAATTATCTTATACAACATTCTCTGAACAAGCTGCAGAATTGTCGAAACTTTACCAACAAAATAAACACGTGTTGCTTTTTCTTCTATGACATATTTTCAGCACCAACTGAAAAATTTTTCTTTCAGCACCATAGTATTGGCCTTAAAATAAATATTGTCACGTCAAATTGTTATAGCGTTTAACGTGACTGGGCTAGTCCAATATTTTATTTATTGATGGAGAAAGATTAAAGGACTAAAATAGTGTTTAGAAATAAATCTCAAAAGTTAGTATAATAATTTTTTAATTTAAGATACTAAATTAATAAATATTATAAATATTAGGGATCACTTTAAAAATTAAGTTAAGAATGTTTATAGATTAGATTTAATCCATATATTCATGTGTTTATTTGAATTTGATCGAAGATTATAGATATTGATTTGATCTATAAAGTTATCGAATCAGATCAAATTCGCATATTAACAGGATCGGATGATAGATTTTATATAGGTATCTATATATCTGTAAATTCGTAAAAATAAATAAATAAAGGGATAAGTATTGTTTTGGTCCCTCACGTTGAGGGTCGGAATCGAACCCGTCCCTAATGTATATTTTGATTTAAAATCATCCTTAAAGTCATATTTGAATTTAAAATCGTCATTTCTAATAAAATTTTTTAATTTATTCCTAAACTACCCCTAAAATAAAAAATTAAAAAATTAAAAAAATAAAACGCACAACAGAAAACTTAATCAAAAGAAAGAGCTAGTGAAACTATAAATGGTAAATGAGTAAGTGGCAAAAGGAACTAAAAGGATATATGCATTCGGAGAACAAAAAATAAAAGACTATACTTTCATTATAATTTGATTCTTCAATGTAATTGTAAGCATTTGAGCCAAAAAATTAACTAGCTAGAATCAAATTGTTTATTACTTTTGGCAAAAGGCCTCAAGATTCCCATGATACAGCAGAATCAATGCTTAGGCGATTTAATCGAACAGCTCCAAGAATGTATTCTGGTAAT
>NC_029792.2:15416806-15417341 GCF_000816755.2 Arachis ipaensis
CTCGCTTCTGCCGCCTCACGCCTCGCCGCTTCCGCTTCCGTCTCTGCCTCCGCCTCACGCCTTGCTTCTGCTTTCTTGTTTTCTGTTTCTGTTTGGTGTTGTTTCTGTTTCTGTTTGGTGTTGTTTCCTGCTTTCTTGGTGGTGGTTGTGGTTGGTGGTGGTTGTGGTTGTGGTTGTGGTTGTGGTTGTGTTGGTATTGGTGTTGGTGTTAGTGGTGGTGCTGGTTGTGGTTGTGGTGGTGGTTGTGGTGGTGGTGGTGCTACTGGTGGAGGAGGTAATTTTGTTGGTAGTGGTGATGGTATTTTTGTCCAAAAAAAATTAAAAGGACGATTTTAATAATAAAAAAGAACGTTAAGTATGATTCTAAATCGAAAATTACGTTGGGGACAGGTTCGATTCTGACCCTCAACGTAAGGGACCAAAACAATACTTATCCCATAAATAAATAAATATTATTTTTATGTAAATATTATTTTTATGTTTTATTTCAACTAATAGTTATTATATATGTTGTATTATTTTATTTATTTTATTT
>NC_029792.2:15418163-15418941 GCF_000816755.2 Arachis ipaensis
ATAAAAATATGTTTAATAATATTTTAAAAATAAACTTATTTAAAAGAACGAAAAAAAAAAGATTTTTATTGATATTTTTAATAAAAATAAATTTTTTAAAATATTTTTATATTTACGGATATATCTGATATTCCATTCTCATCTACAAATATATAAATTGGATCAAATTTAAACTTAAAAAATGTAGATATTAGATCTGATTTGATTCAATAATTTTCATGTAGATGGAATTAAAATTTTAAGCATATTTGATCCAATCCTTAACCATATTTTATATAGGTGCGTGCTTTTCATTAATTAGAGGTTTGATATCATTTATAATTGGCAACAAAGTACTGGTTTAGAGGTCAAATTTTGTCTTCGCATTAAATCAAGTGCTGAACTTCCGTTTGTCATTTTTAATACCTTACCGTTAAAATTTAAAATCGTGATTAGGTTATTGGCAATTAAAGGTTACGTATGTCTAACTTCTTATTTTTTTTTTTTTTTACCAAAGATAAGAGACTTGAACTCGCAATCTCTTAATTGAGTATGAGAAGACTATGCCATTTGAGCTATAACTCATTGACATGTCTAACTTCTTATTCTCTATTCAATCACAAACATATATGAATTGATGAAGGCATGAACGGCAGCCTAGCTGCTACAGTACATCTATTATTAAAGTATTATACTCTATTTAATGAAAATAATGTAGCTAACATAAATGATAATTCAGTATGTTTATTTAAATATATATTATAATTAAAATTATTAAATTTTAAATGTATCAGAGTTT
>NC_029792.2:15419115-15419470 GCF_000816755.2 Arachis ipaensis
TTAAACTATTTTAATTTACATCTTCATTTATTTTTTTGCAATCTCGATTAGCTATCACTTGGAATTTTATTTCTATTATTGTATAAGAAATTTGTCGACTGTTTAATTCAAATAGTAAATTTTATTTAAGTTACTATTAAGTTAAATATGTAGATGAAAGTTGGGAAGGGAAAAGGAATATCGGGTTCATTTGTTAGTAAGATTGAGAGAGAAGTATTTTTTCAAAAATAAAAGTAGAAATAGAAAATTATTTTACATTTAGGCATATTTATTGAAGTATATATTTTATTAGAATCAGAAAAAATTAAGTTATTTGTATATAAAAAATGTAACTAATATTTTTAATTAATAGAAT
>NC_029792.2:15419888-15421790 GCF_000816755.2 Arachis ipaensis
TTAATCAAAATTATTTTATTTTAATAATAATATGAAATATATACAACACAAATTATTTTTGAAAAAAGTGAAATTAATTAAGCTTTTCTTCTAATTTTCTTTAAGAGGAAAAAACATACAACTCAAACAATAAAATAAGTATTTTGTTAAAATAGTACTTTTGTTCTAAAAGTACAAATAAATGAGCCCATTACTTAGCTTAGTTTTAATCTGTTGTAAAATCAAAGTTCTTAGTTTAAGTATTTATTTTTAAGTTTAGAAAATTAAGAGTTGATAATAGTATTTAGTAAATTTCGAATCTAACTAATATTAAAATAATTATTCAAACTTTATTTATTTGTTTACTTGTTTTTCTTAGAGAAAGAGATGATGGACAATGCGAATAGCAAACTATCCATGCTGTAGTATACTACTAAAATAGTATTTAAAAATTCATATGGCTGATCGTTGACAAAAATAATTAAAAAAATACGAATAATAAATAAGTCGTCATCAAAATATTTTAAATTATTTAAAAACTTATTTGTCGTTTATATTTTTAAGAATTATTTTTATAAGCTATATGAATTTTGAGGTGTAATGTTAGTAAATTGCTGCCGATGTTGATATGAAATTTAATGTGAAAGCAAAATTTAACATTTTAACCAATGTTTTGTTGCCAACAATGGACGGTATTAAACCCTCTAATTAATGATTAATGAAGGACACGTTAGAAATCACATTTATATAGTGATTGTTCTTAACTCTTAACATTGTCCATTGCTCAATACCATACATATAAAAAAACCACCATGTCATTTTCAGCTTCGGTTCCAGTGATGAGTTCGATTCCACACATCCCATCTAACTCAAAGCGATGCTCAGCAAATTTTGCTCCTAGCATTTGGCAAAATACTTTCTTGAAATATGCTGATTCTAAATCTTTGGTATCTTATTTATTTTTTGTACGATGAAATATGAGTATTGTTATACATATATTATTGTAGTATTTTTTTGAATTATTAGTATATTAAAAATATGGATAGTATATATCTGATTACTTCTACGCAAGAGACTTAAAATAATGCTTGGATAAATGTAGTAGTGCGTAAATTGAATAAACTATAAGTAGTTTTAAGTAAAGTTGCTTTAACAAGAATAATAATTATATGGATGCATGGATCCCTAGTTATATAAAAGAAGTTATCAATCTTATTGTATTTCTATTATGCAAATGCAACCCCCTAGTTATATAATTTTGTTAAATTTTCTATTTTTTGTTTTGTTTTATAGTCATATTATTAAAATAGCCTAGTCGGCATTTTATAAACATTTCTATAATTATATAGATAAATAATATAACTTTATTGAAGTTAACTCATTACTGAAAAGCAAATTTCATCTTATATGAAGTCAATAAAAATTTATTAATTTCTATATTAGTAATTAAAAAAATAACTTAATCAGCATGTAAGGTATCGATAAAACTACTAGCATATTATAACATTTATCAAGTAATACTACTTTTTTTTTCCCTCTTTTTTTCTTTTGATTTGAAATATGATTTCTAAATTTTGATCTTTCCTTTTCCTTGTCAAGCCAGTCTTCTTTTTTTTATGACTATGTGAAAGGGATTGGACGAGATAGTTTCTTTTAAAAAAGAACTTTTATATTAACTTTTAATTTTAAAAACCTAAAAGTATATCTATTAACCAAATTGAAAAATTATATAAATAACTGAAAACATAAATAATTATTTAATTGTCAAGCCTTTTTTTTATGACTATGTGAAAGGGATTGGACGAGATAGTTTCTTTTAAAAAAGAACTTTTATATTAACTTTTAATTTTAAATTTTAAAAAGTATATCTATTAACCAAATTGAAAAATTATATAAATAACTGAAAACATAAATAATTATTTA
>NC_029792.2:15423403-15425790 GCF_000816755.2 Arachis ipaensis
AAAAATTAAATACCAAATAATAAATATTATAAAAGTAACATATATATACCTCTTTTTATTAGTTTAAAATTAAAAAAAATAATATTATAACATAATATCAAATTTTTTATGATCGAAAAATTTAATCTACTTCAATCTTTTTTATTATCCCACAAAAGTGAAAAAAAAAAAGGTTCGCATCATGATTCATGACAACTCTAGATCAAGTTGAGTTGATCATATATAGGGACAAATAACATATTCTGATTCGCTGATTTTTCTCTCTTTTGAGTTAAATATTCTGAAAACATTTGCAGGAAGTCAGTGAAACCATGAAACAAGAAGTTCAAATGCATAAGGAGAAAGTGAAAATGAATTTGTCTTCTAATGACAACAATATCTTACAAAAATTAAATTTAATTGATTCAATTCAATGCTTGAGTATATCTTCTCATTTTGAAGATGAAATCGATGAAATATTAGTTCAAATCCATAATGATTTTACCAACAATAGTCTTGCTATAGAAGAACGTAACCTTCACTTTACTGCATTATTTTTTCGTCTGCTGCGACAAAAAGGATATTACATTTCATCAGGTACATATAGAACTATTTTTTTTATCTTATATATAATAAAAATCCATACCAATTATCAATTATAGATTCACATTAGTTAGTATATGTGAGTTATACACATGTTTTCAACAAATTCAAGAATAAAAAGAGAGAATTCGATGAAATAATTGTTGTTCAAGATGTTCAAGGAATGTGGAGCTTGTATGAAGCTGCACAATTAAGGGTTCATGGAGAAGATATATTAGAGGAAGCACATGAATTCACATACAATAAACTTAAGTCCATTATCAATCAATTGAGTCCATCTCTTGCTGACCAAATCAATCAAAGCTTAGGGTTGCCTCTTCACAAGACATTTTCAAGGATACGAGCAAGGTCATATATGTCATTTTACAAAGAAAATCCTTCCCATGACAAAGTTCTTCTCGCTCTTGCGAAATTAGATTTCAATATGCTACAAAGTCTACATCAAAAAGAAATTGGTAATATCACCAGGTAAATCGTGTTATCACTCACAAGTTTATTGAAATAAAAGAAGAAGTATTTTTAGTTTTTATTTATAAAATGTACTAATGCTCGATACATTTGGATAGAGCTTCGTTAAAACCTTTCACAGAAAACCCAAAGGGAAAAAAAAAAACAAAAGAGGAAATACAAGCCAAAATTAACTAAAGCACATGTTCTAAAAACAGAACATAAAGATTCAACATCTAGGTGCATTTTATTTGTATATTGACTTGTATTGGTATTATTATTTCATTCATCAGGTGGTGCAAAAATGCAGGTTTTGCGACAAAGGTTACTTATGCTAGAGATAGGGTGGTTGAGTTATTCTTCTGGGTAGTATGCATATCCTCTGAGTCAAAATATAGTACATGGAGATTGATATTAGGCAAATTGCTTGAATGTATATGTCTTCTTGATGATACTTATGATGTCTTTGGCACATTTGAAGAGCTTCAACTCTTGACTGAGGCAATCAAAAGGTTCATTTGATCTCTATTCTCTTTAACCACCAATTTTGTATTATTTATCTCAATTTGAAAATGAAAACAAATATATATATTAAGATTAGCCAATCTCATTATTAATTATTTCACACAAACATAAAGTTTATTTATTTATTTTCTATTTGCATCAGATGGGATATTAATTACATTGCTTCTCTACCAGAGTGCTTCACAGTGGTTTTTAATGCATTTGTAGAAGAATTATTTGTTGATATAGTGTCACTTACTACAGAGAGTGGAAGATCAAGCTTGGTGTTGGAAAATGTTAAACAAGCTGTAGGCTCTACTTAATTATTTCATTAATTTAAATAATTACATATTATTATTATTATTATTATTATTATTATTATTATTAATGCAGATATCTACATTGGCACAAGCCTTCTTAATTGAAGCAAAATGGTGTCATGAGCAACATATTCCAACATATGATGAGTACAAGGTTAACGGAGTTCAAACGAGTACATACCCTCTTATGCTAACAACCTTTATCGTTATGCAAGACTTTGCTACCAAAGAGATGCTTGATTGGAACTTCAGTAATCCCAAAATCATAAATGCTGTTTCACTTATGATCAGACTTGCAAATGACTTATCCTCACATAAGGTGGACATCATTCTCAATAAATTTATTTTATTCAATTTAAAATCATTAATAAAACAAAAATATTATTTGCATACTAAAATCAACTACCAAATTCAGTCACTATATATTTGTGTATTAATATATGTGTAGTTTAACTTATTTTTAATAAGTATTTTAAATTTTAACATGATGTATTCTATTTTGATGGTATATTTTAATATACATCTAGCATAGTT
>NC_029792.2:15425962-15434194 GCF_000816755.2 Arachis ipaensis
ATATAATTATTCATGTATTTTTTTTCATTAATTTTTTAATTTAAAAAATATAATGTGAAAGATTAAATTTTACCAAATAATTAAAAAAAAATTGAGAACATCCATTTCTAGTGCCATTGTGATATTCTTGTTAATAAAATATGTAATAATTTCGGGGAAAAAAAAGTTAGTGCAATAATGTCATTTATGCACCATTTGATAAATTTAGGATATTGAACTATATATTTGAAATTTTAGAAGATATAAATTATGTCATAAGTTACTTATTTTAAAATATATAAATAATTATATATTACGCATGAGCTAAGACTTTAGTTACTAAGGTAAATTGCTTTTTTTTTTTTTTCTGAGTCTTATTTTTTTCCCCTAAATGTATATTTATTTTAACCAATATTACATGAGCGCTCTGTTTTGTTTAACCCAAAATATATATAGATACATGATAAGTGAGTTATTCAACTTTTGGATGTGACATGCACCCTTTAATTTGTAGGTCGAGCAGGAAAGAAAGCATGTTGCATCTGCAGTTGAATGTTGCATGAAACAATACGGCATTTCACAGGAAGAGGCCTACAGTTTCATTTCCAAGGAAATAAGTGATTGTTGGAAGGATATAAATGAAGAGTGCCTTAACTCACATGATAATATTCCAAAGCCTGTGATTAACTGCAATCTTAACTTGGCACGTGCAAGTGAGTTGGTTTATGAAAACTTCGAGGATAAATACACAAACAATGAACTTCTAAAAGATCACGTCGCGGCTCTCCTTCTGGATCCCATCATCATCTAGCATGCATAAATGTTCTGTTATATATATATGTGTGTGTGGGACAAAATTAAAGTTGGCTTTCTCTATTGGTGTGTTATATGATCCTTAATACGGACGAGGAGAACTGCCGAAAGCTTAGATAAATAATGTTACGTTTCAAGTGTTATCTTGTCTTAATTAATTAGTCTTCTAATAATTATATGTATGCTGTTTAATTTCCCTCTGTTAGTTGTTTGCATTGTGCTTATGTCTTCTTTTGTCTATTTTAATTAACGACTGAAATTGGTGTTTAATTACCATTCAGTTACTTTTTGTTGGGCATATGAAGATTGTTTTAAGGTACCATTAGATCGCTTTGTTTAGAAAGATATTTGTCTTCACACTTAGTTGCTATAGGGTTGATGATAACATGACTAATGCAATCAATGGATGACTCATTCAAGACAAAGATGATTGGTTGCCGTTTTGCTCATTAAATGTGGGACAGAATTCAAGCACATTTTGAAAGTTTTTTCAAAGATCAGTAAAACAATTAAAGACTGAGCTGAAGAGAATCAAGAAAGGTGGATCCTCAACACGTAAATATCTCAAGATCAGAAGATTAAGAAAGTAGTTGATTCCCTAGCTGCTGTTGATCATCAATTAACATCCGATGAACATTTTGATGCAATCACTGAAGGTTTGAGTGAGGAGTATGCTATGTACATCTCTATGATGTCAAAATCAAACATTATGAGCCTAATTGATGCTGAAGCATTACTCATCACTCATGAAAACATGCTGGACAGATTCAAGAAATCAGATCTTAGTATTGTTTAGTCCAATTTTACTCAAACAAATTTTCAATAGAAAAAATGGCAAAGACTTCTCAGTAAGATGAGGTTGTGGCAGAGCTTGGAGGGGAGGAAGAAATAATTGGAACTCATCAAATCGATCTCAATGCCAAGTCTAGACACACTGCTATGAATTGTTTTCACAGATTTGATCGGAGTTTTCAAGTAAATTCAACATCCGCAACTACATCTGCTTCACTACCACAATCAAATTTTCACAATCCAAGAGCTTACTTCACTTCACCAGCTGCATCTTCTGAGAATTCTTGGTTTTCAAACTCTGGAGCTTCTCATCACATCACAAATGATCATTCCAGTCTTCTAACCTCCTCTGATTTTCAGGGTACAGAACAAGTAGTTTTAGATAATGGTAATTCAACACCTATTGCACATATTGGTCATTCTTACCTAATTTCTCTTGATAACAATATGAGATTTATTCTAAAACAACCTTTGCATGTCCCTGATATCTCTAACAATTTAATCAGTATTTACCAATTTACTAAATATAATAATTGCTACTTTGAATTTTATTCTCATGCTTGTAATTTCAAATCTCCGGACACCCACCAGATCCTACTCCAATGATATTCTAAGGAAGGAGTTTACAAATTTAAAAGAATGGCAGTAGCAAAATCACCCATTATTACATCTAATCCAATTGCCTTGTCTGCTATTTATCATGATTTTGATATTTGGCACAAAAAATTAGGTCATTGTGCACCTAAGATTGTCTCTTTGATTCTCAATAAATGTAATCTTTCACCAATACAGATCAATAATCATGACTCTTTCTCTTTTATGTAAATTTTGCTGTATGTCTATGATGCATGCATTGCCATTTCATTCTAATTCTAATCAATTTAACCAGCCTTTAGAAATGATTTACAGTGATGTTTGGGGTCCTTTTCTAGTCCTATCATATCATGGATTCTCTTATTATATTTCGTTTGTTGATGCACATACTAGATATCTATGTATTTACCTGTTCTCTACAAAATCTCAAGTTTTCTCAACCTTTCAACAGTATAAATTGAAAAATAGAAAAATATACTGGACATTCCATTAAACAATTACAAACTGACCATGATCAAGAATATATGTCCCATACTTAGAAAGTAATTTTTAGCACAAAATAGTATCACACAGAAGTATTCTTGTCCTTACACCCACTAACAAAATGGTAGGATAGAAAGAAACATAGGCACTTAGTTGAAGTTGGATTATCCATGTTAGCTACTGCTAGTTTACCATTAAAACACTATGATGATGCTTTCTTATCTTCTGCATTTATTATCAATCGTTTACCATCTACTACTCTTGCTAACAAAACTCCTTATGAGATGCTATATCATAAAGGGCCAGATTACAAATTCTTCAAGATTTTTGGCTATAGATGCTATTCACTTCTAACACCCTACAATTCAACAAAATTCCAATACAAACCAGATTTTTGTGTGTTTATGGGCTATGCACCACACCACAAAGGTTACAAATGTATGAATTCTCAAGGTAAAATCTTCATTACTCATTATGTTTTGTTTGATGAAACTGTTTTTTCCTATAATTCCATGTTTGCAGCTCAGACTCCTTCAATTACCAAGAACTCTACAACTCTCTTAACTCTGTCCAAACCAGTTATTTCTTCCATAGAATTTCCATTATCTCCTTCTCTTGACAATCAAATAACACATCATTCCTCACCATCTCAGATTACACCCTTAACTTTAGAAACTCAAAATTCTGAAAATACCTTAACCCATATTACAACCTCCACTTTAGAACCCATTTCCACTAGGAATGAACCTATTCCAATTTAAGGGATTGAGATAGTCCTTCCCCCATTATCCTCTAATCCCGCTACCAACCTTCATCCAATGGTTACAAGATCTAAATCAGGAACCTTAAAACACAAGGCATTGACTACTAATGTCAAACCGCCTGCTAATTTGGTAAATGAAATCTCAACCAGTGTTAAATTGGCCCTTACAACATCACATTGGACCAAGGCCATGGAAGAAGAAATTCAGCCCTTCATAGAATCATACTTGGACAATTGTTGATCCCCTAGAAAACAGCACTGTTCTAGGGTGTCGTTAGGTGTTTGCCATCAAGAGACATCGAAATGGCACCATTCTTAAGTATAAAGCAAGATTAGTTGCTAAAGAATTTTATCAAAGAGAAGGCATCGATTATGATCAAGTCTTCAACCCTGTGATTAAACCAACAACTATCCACATTATACTCATCATTGCTATCTCAAAATCGTGGCCAATTCTACAATATGACTTTAATAATGCATTCTTCAATGGTGAGCTTCAAGAAATTATGTTTATGCAACAACCGTCTTCCTTTTCTGAAGGACAAACAACTCAGGTTTGCAAGCTTTACAAATTCATTTATGGATTGAAACAAGTTCCAAGAGCTTGGTTTACTAAGCTTTCTACAACTCTTTCTCATTTTCGTTTCAAAAATACAAGGTCAGACCCTTCTCTCTTTATTCAAATAACATCCAAAACAACAATGTGCATTCTTGTATATGTGGATAATATTCTAGTAACTTGTAATGATGAAAATGAATTGTTGTGCTCATGAATTAGTTACATTCTTTGTTTGCTTTAAAAGACCTAGGTGAATTCAACTATTTCTTAGGTATTGAAGCCTTCAAAACTAAAACTGGATCATATATTTTATTTCAGACAAAGTTTATAGAAGACCTATTAATTAGATCACATATGCATGACTCTCAACCAATACCTACTCCTATGATTACTACTACTAAACTCTCAGCTTATGCAGGGAAAAAGTCTTTGATAAACCCACTCTTTATAGATCTATCGTAGGTGCTTTACAATATGCCTCGTCTGGATATGTATGTAGTAAATAAAGTTTCACAATATATGCACAATCCCCTCTTCACAAAAGTAAACAATATTGCTATAAATAGTCACTAATTATCCTATGCTAACTAATTTTCTCTCTTACACAAGCTAACTAATTCACTAATTAGTTTTGTAACTAACACTGTATACATTAGCACACTACACTAACGAACTGGTTGAAGTGTCAAGTCATGTAACAATTTCGCCTAATTTTTTTATTTTTGATTTTCTATAATATTTATACACTAAGACTATATTTGAATTTCAAACACTTATTTGAACAGACATTTTAGCTTAATATTTGACCAATCCAAATTGATTAGTCAAGTACTCCTAGTTACTATTAATATAAATGACAATTAAAATCAAAATATAAATATAGAGAAAGTCTAGGAGGCCAGTACTTTTATTAAAATTTGGCCAACATTTAATTATCAAAAGAAAAGTGAGTAATCCCACACCATTAAATGTAATTTCATACCATTAAAAACATCGATGATAACTAATTGATGGCTACAAATCACATAATCTGCTAGTCCCTAGCACTCATAAATATATGAGGCCCAAATAAGTTAATTAAGAGCATAGGCATGTTGTATTAATTTCTTTTATGTTTTCAAAATAAATTGTAAAAATGCTACCTTAGTTGATTGTTTTAGATCATGTGGAAGATAGAAAATAAATTATATTATTTTATTATTTTCTTTAGAAGAGGTTGGGGGTTCAAGTCCCTATCTTTGGTAAAGAAAAAAAAAGAATAGATAATGATTTGTTCATTGAGTTATGAAAGTTATTCAAAAACAGAGCATTAATTATCAACATACATATAAATAATAAAAAGAACTCCTATAATTAATCATCATGACATATCCTTTAATTAATTGAATTACAGGTGGTGGAGAGAATCAGATTTCGCAACAAAGGTTCCTTATGCAAGAGACAGGGTAGTTGAAGTATTCTTTTGGCCTTTTGCTATGAACTCTGAGCCTAAATATAGCACTGCGAGACAAATGATAACCAAATTATTGGTTTTATAAATCTTTCTTGTGGATGATACTTTTGATGTTTATGGCACAGTTGAAGAACTTGAACTCTTCACCAAAGCAATCCAAAGGTTTGATTTTAGAACAAGAATTCACCTATATTTATATTATGCTATCTCAATAAAGAATAAAAAGGAAAAGAATTAATACCTTTATTACATAATAATCTTAATCACTTTTCATTCCCATCATTATTTCGCTTTTTTTTTTTTAGACCTTTTATATTTTTATTTTTATTTTCAGATGGGATATTCATTGCATTGAATCCTTTTTGGAGTGCTTTAAAGTCGTTTTCAATGCGATTGTGGATGCACAATGGAAATACCGAAATAGAGGTTTTCATGAATGATGTCGGTGGAGACTCAAACTTAGTATTGCAACATGTTAACCAAGCCATAAGCTTTCATTATTTACACTTATTATTAGTTTATTAATAATCATTTTAATTAATAATCACTTTAATTAATTAAATAACTTCCTATTATATATACTTGCAGTTTTCTAATTAAATAACTTGTTCTATTTCATCTTTTGATTTTTTTTTCTCTTTAATTTTTGTGGTTGAAATTGATTGATGAATCGAGTGGTTTGGAAAAAAAGTTTAAAATTATAAATTGAGAGTTATTTAAATATTTTTTTAATTTACAAAAATAATTTATCATAGTTTAGTGGTTTGATTTAATTAACTAATTTATAAGGTTAAAAATAGTTAACATTAATCAAGATATACCCATAAAGGATATGCAATTCTCTAATTGAGGAATGGCTAGAGAATTCACTCACTTTTTAACAAGACAAAATAAAAAGGAATCTTGTTTGATACATAGCTGTCCACTTGGCCACACATTTTTCACATTTGAAAAATAAATAGGCATCCAGAGCAAGGGACATTAACTCATCTCCCTTTGCATGAGTGAACCATATTCTTTCTATATATAGTAATTGGTTCTTAACTCCTTAACATCGTTTATTAACTAGTACCATACATGTCTCTTTCAGCTTCGGTTCCAGTGATACCTTCGACTCAACATGCCCCTTCTAACTCAAAGCGACGCTCTGCAAATTTTGCTCCTAGCATTTGGCATGATACTTTCTTGAAATATGCTGATTCCGAATTTTCGGTATGTTATTTAATTTTGTATATGCATATACATATATGATAAAATATGAGTATTGATATATCTATATTATCGTGGTATATCTTTTTGAATTTTTACATATATTCAAAATATGGATTAGTATGTAATCTAATACTTCTATGCAAGAGACTTAGAATAATGCTTGGATAAGTGTAGTGTAGTAGTAGTGGTGGAAGGGTGTAATAAAGTGAATAAATTATAAATAGTTTTAAGTTTAACAAGAATAATAATCCCTAGTTATATAGTAGTTATCTAGAATCCTTTTTTTTTTGTTATTAAAGTTATCTATAATTCTAGATCGTATTTCTAACGGAAAAGAAAAAAGATTTACAGGCAACCACATGTGTGAGAGAGTCCACAGTCCAATAACATTTATAAATTGAATTTTGTTATACAGTTAAGTATTTTTATCAATAAAATCTAATTAAATTGACTCAAACTAAAAAAAAAATCATTCACATAAAGTGTGCGTAAATCATGCATTTTTTTCTTGGCATGATTCTTTCTCATTGTCGTTTTTTTATTGTTGCTGCTATTGTTGCATCTTTTTTTTTATTTCTTCTTCTCGTACTGTTATTGCAGTATTTTTAATTTTTTTCTTTGTCTATTTTTTTTTATTTTTATTCTTCTTAAAAGGGTGAAAACAAAAAAATTTATGAGAAGATAAAATAAAGAGATGAAAAAGAAGATAATGACGATGATGAAGAAGAGGAAGAGATGAGTTTTAAATTGGGCAGAATTTATCAAAAAAAATTAATATTAAACTTTTTAAGTATGATATAAAAATTTTCTAAATTTTGACACCAAAATTTCGTAATAGTGATTCAAAAATTTCTTTAACTAATTAGAAATTATAAAAACAAAAATAGCACCGAATATTTTAATCGTAGTAACACCGAAATTTCTCTCAACATATCTTCTTTTGCTTCTTTTTCTTTATATTTATCTTCTTTTTCTTTCTCTCAACATGTTCTTCATTTTCTTTTCCATATTTTGTTATTGATATAAAAAAAAATTTTATATTTTCTTATGTTTTACTTCAAAAATAAAAAATTTTATCTAAACAAATTTGTTTTAAATTTAAATTATATACTTCTAAGTCCTAAGTAATAAATTGTCTGGCAATGTAGCATAAAAATCAATTCAAGTTTTGTGTTTATCATGATAAATTTATGTGTTTTATATAACAAATTTTTCAGTGCCATCTTTATTTTATTTCTGTATTTTATATAAAAAATTTTAGTGTTGTTCTTCTTTTTTATTATCATCATCATTATTATTTTTTGTTTTTCTTTTTTATTCTTTTCTTTTATGACATTTTTAAAATACACAAACAAAAAAGATAAAAGTATAAGAAAAAGAAGAAAATGACGTGGATAATGACGTTGATGATGAAAGAGGAGGAGAACAATAAAAAAAAAAGAAGAAATCAAATGAAAAAAGAAGAAAGAATGAGGAGGCTGGAGGATAAAAAAAGAGAGAATAAAAGCAAATAAAAAAAACATATATATATTATTATTTAATTAAAAAAAAGAGAATAAAAGCAAATAAAAAAACTAAAAAAAC
>NC_029792.2:15434214-15451190 GCF_000816755.2 Arachis ipaensis
TTTGGTTACAGAAAAACTTTGATTATTTAGAATTACTATTATAAATCAAAGTATAATGATAGCAGTATTTAAATTTACTTTAATTTATTTCAAATAGAATGACCAATAAAAATACAGCAATTTAAATTGAATAATCTCATTTTTATAAATCATATATAAAATGAAACAAACTTTGGATCTAATTTTTAAAATCAATTTAATCAAATTCAAATCATAAAAGATCACATAATATACTATTTTCAAGAATAATGTTTTTTCTTTTTACTTATGTATGTTCAATTCATTACAAAATTTGTGTTAAACATGTATTAACTTTTATAAATATAAAAGGAGTTAGTTTTAGCACCTATTATATTTATAAATTTAATCAAATAACTTTTATCAAATAATACTACTTTTTTCTTTTTCTTGATTTGAAATAATACATTTTACTAAAATTTGGCCTCTCCCTTATTTTTTTCGGTTGACGATCGGGGTCCTTAGACCCAAAACTAATCAGCGGAGATAGAAATCAATCGGGCAATGTTACCCTTCTGATGTCCTCATCTAAACATTGCCTAATACTTAAAGGAGGCAAATAAAAAAAAGTTAAGACCAAAGTCACAAAGCAAACTATCCTTGGCCAAACGATCTGCTATTCTATTGCCTTTTCGGTAGGTGTGCTTGAGCGTAACCTCCCAATCTTGTCTTAATAGGGCACCGATAATTTGCACTAATTTTTCTAGATGTTTGTTTCTTTTCTGCTTTTGAATAATCACTGTATAAGCTGCTAGGGAGTCTAACTCGACTAGAATCTTCTTCAAGTCCAACCGCTAGCCTACTTTAAGGCCATGAAAAACTGCTTAGATCTCCACTTGAAAGGCTAAGCAACACCCAAGATTGACCATATATCCTGTAATCCAATTTCCCTCTTCGCTTCTAAATAATCCTCCACAACCTGTGTGTCCTGGATTTTCCGATGAGGCTCTATCTGTGTTAGGTTTTATCCATCTACTTTGAGGAAGCTAGTGTCCAAGCTATGTGAGCTTTTACTCTCTTTCTTGTGCTCCCTGTCATCAAATTAGCTTTGTTGAAAGTTGTGGTTATCTCATGGGCATATAGAAGGATATTGAAGGAAGCATTCTCAGGCCTTTTAAATGGTGAGAAAAAAATTTATCTATTTCACCATTTCCAAATCATCCAAATGGTTGTCATGAAGATGGTTAACCACTTGATTTGGTTATATTTATCTATTTTTCATTACTAAATTCCAACAAAATCAGACATCGAAGGGAGCTCTAAAAAAATAACACAACTTAGAGGGATGAATGAGTTGCGTCCAAAGCTTAGACGCTGCAGGACAGTCATGGATCACATGCTCCATTGTCTCGGAATCACCCGCACATCGATGATAGTCCGGAAAAGAGCAAAAAAATTTTGCCCTCCTGGTCGAAATCATAATTCTCTTATGGGCAGCCAACCAATTAAATATTTTGATTTGTTGAGGTCCTGACCATTTCCAAATCAAGTTCTAGGTTACATCCGCAACACCAGGCTAGTTTGCTATGGTATGATATGCACTAGCCACAGTGAAGTCTCCATCTTGTGTCAAATCCCAAATAATTCCGTCTGCCTCCAGCATAATATTTGGGGCCAATATAACTCTAATCTTGTTCAAATCTTCTTGTGGTAAGAAGACCCGAAGCCTGTCCAGATCTCAATCACCATCTTTTTTCACATAATTAACCACTCTACAGCTTCTTTCTTCATTGCATAAGGATGCAATTTCCCTTTCTTCCAAAAGTGGGCCATTTGTCATCCACTTATCACCCCAAAAATTTATGCTTTCTCCATTTCCTATGTTTAACGCTATATGCTGTCTAAATTGCTCCCGTGACTTAGCCAGATCCTTCCAAAGCAGAGAATCCATTGCTATCATAGAGAATTCATTGAGAAAATTCTTACTCCTTCCATACTTACTATATAAAACATCAATCCAGAGCCCATCTTGCTCATTAATTAATCTCCAAAGAATCTTGCACATAAAGGCTTCATTCATGTGGGTGAGTTTGCGAAAGCCTAGGCCTCCTTCACATTTCGGCTTGCACAGAGTGTTCCAACTTACAGCGTGAATTTTACGGACATTTTGATCCCCTCCCCAAATAAACTTTCGTTGAAGCTTTTCAATCTCATAGATGATTCCTTTGGGTATTCTTGAGTGCATCATGTCAAAGTTGAGTATTGGAACCAGCACCGTTTGCGCTAAAGTTAACCTATCTGCCAAGGATAGGCAGCTAGCTTTCCATCCTCCTAGCTTGTTGTTGACCCTATTTAGGACATGCTTATAGTTATCTTTGGCTCTCCCCTTGTCTTGGATCAGAGCTCCTAAGTATCTTCCAATACATTTGGCTTCCTTGTAGCCACTTATGTCACACAATCTGCTTCTCATGTTGTTTTCCACCTTGCTAGAAAAAAAGATAGAAGTCTTATTGCCATTGATTTGAGCCCCGATACTTCACCAAAAAGCTTAAGAGTGTCCAAAATTATATGCATATGAGCACTGTTCGCCTCTGCAAATAAAACAAGATCATCCGCAAAAAGAATATGTGAAATATAGGGACCATCCCTCCCCGCCTTCGTTGGACGCCAATCACCATTCCTCACCCTATCTTCTATTAAATGAGACAGCTTGTCCATAGCTATAACAAAGAGATAGGGTGAAATTGGGTCCCCTTGCCTAATTCTCCGAGAAGGGTTGAACTGATCTGTTTTGCACCCATTCCAAAGAAGGCTATATGATACTAACCTCACACAAGACATAATGATTCTGCAAATTTGATTTGGGATATTGAATTCATAAGCTTTCTCAAAGTCTATCTTGATGGCCATAAATTGCTTCCTTCCTTTCATCCGTCTCATGGAGTGCACCATCTCCTTAGCTATAATTAGGTTATCATGAATTATCCTTCTCGAAACAAATAT
Source organism: Arachis ipaensis (assembly GCF_000816755.2). Taxonomy (NCBI): domain Eukaryota; kingdom Viridiplantae; phylum Streptophyta; class Magnoliopsida; order Fabales; family Fabaceae; genus Arachis; species Arachis ipaensis. Next base: position 15,437,176 of record NC_029792.2, read on the forward strand.
GGATTGGTTCAGAGCTATTCTTCCTTAGAGATTAGGTTTGATTCTTTCTAGCTACCAAAATTTTTGTGAGGCATTTATACATCACATTGCACAATGCAATTGGTCTGAATTGAGTGAGGAATTTCGATTATTTTCTCTTTGGAATAAGAGCTATTAAAGTGTTGTTGACCCCCTAAATTAGAGTAAAATCCCTCCCATAGGCTTTGAATAAACTGTACAAAGGAGTTTCCAACCGTTTTCTAATTCTCCTTGAAGAAAAGAGTTGGAAATCCATCTTCCTCAGGTGCCTTTAAAGATCCAATGCCAAATAAGGCTCCTTTAATTTCATCGTAAGTCAAGGACTTCAACATATTTCTTCTATGCACCTCATCCATTGATGGATATGAAAGATTAGTAGAAAAAGGGGACCTCCTAAGATTATCCTCCTTATACAATTCAATAAAATAAATTGCAAGCAGCGCCTTTTAAAACATCTTGATTATCACACCAAACACCATTTGCAATTCTTAGTTTAAGAATTTTATTTTTTCTTCTCCTCACAAGAGTTTTTGTGTGGTAAAACTCGGTGTTTTTATCTCCTTCAACCAGCCAATGTTGTCTCAACTTCTGTATCTAAAAGACTTCTTCTCTGTTCAAAATCTCCTCTAGTTCTCCTTCCAGTCTTCGTTCCAAATTTTCTAAGAAAGGATTTGTACCATAGTTAGGAGATTTTTGAATACTTTCAATACGATTTAATAGTCTATTTTTTTTCCTTAAAAATATGACCAAATTTTTTTTATTCCATTTCTATAGCTCAGTAGACAACATACATAAGGCTTGGGGCATTGGGAGGGAATTTTTCCACATCTTATTAATGAAATCAGCAAACTCCGGGTGTGTTTCCTACATTGCTTCAAACCTAAAAGGTTTAACACCTTTATTAGTCTGAGAAGGCTTCAAATTAACTAACAGGGGATGATGATCGGAGTTGACTCTTCGAAGAACTGAAATGAAGGCTTCTGGGAAGAGAGTTCTCCACTGTGCATTCGCAAGTGCTATATCGAATCTCTTGAAAACCCTGTCTGTAACACCCTCACTATCAGAAGTCACGCTTCCGGTTGCGCTAGTCTGATAGCAAGAAGTATTACGACTACTTTACATACTAAATACTAAAATAGGAGCCTGTGACTCGACACTATATCGCTGATTTCTTTGAAAACCAGAAATAAATACTTTATCTTAAGAAAAATATAAGTAGGCATAGATTCATATACAAGACTCCTTACATAATAACTCAATATATTATACATATAAAACATACAATTTCTATCCCTCTTACAAACTTGTAATAACAAAGACGATGGAAGAAAATAATCTAATTAATACAACAACATATAAACCAAATGCAGTATAACTCTTCTTAATGCTTCTTCATCTGGTTCTTGAAAAGGTAAAGCTGTAGGGGGTGAGAACCTAACCACATGGTCTCACCACGGAGTTTCAAAGTTGTCATAAGAAGATATTTAACAAGAAAACTATTTTCAAGCTCAGTGATTATCATTGCCTTATGAATCTTTTAGAAACCAATAGATAGTCGTTCAAAATCTTTTCAAAGAAACAATGTTTAATCTTTCAGAAATCTGAAACCTTTCCCTTCTTATAGGAAAATCTCAATTAGAAACCAACCACGCAACCAAACAACACATTCATTAATTCAGCACCAAAATTCATTCTCAAATGTAGCACGCCAGGACAAACACAGGCAAGTCAGACAAGGAAAGCACAAGTAGGTAGCAGTTACAGCAAATAGTTCAAGTAGCAGTTAAGAACAGCTTAGCAATTAGGCAAACCAAAATAAGTTTAAACCCAAGCAAAGCATACAAATGCATATGATGCATGCCTGTCCTATGGCTGATGAGGCTCATCTGTCGGTTATCCAGCCAGCCCGACAAGTCTGAATTGTCCTTAGACTGTCCCCAACGTGCATCCCCAAGAGTCTATGCATAACTTTTTCTCAAATAATCAATATTGCTCAATGGGGGTAACATTCCTGGGAATTTATATAGTGCCCGGTCACACTTACGTCATAGGGTCAACAGAGTATCGAGTTTTCAACCTGGTACACGTGGTGGCAAGCCATGGTACTTTATCCAGGGAACCTCGTATCTCAGATAATTCAATTTCATAAGCCAAATGAATAATTCCAAGTTCATATCTCAACATTCTCAACATCATAATCATTCATCAATCCAAATCTCATTTCCAAATTCATTCAAAAACCATATTTCAAAGAAAATCCTCATCATCCTTCTTTCTATTCCGTCCGTTAACAATCCCAATTCAAAATATAATTCTTTCTTTGATAAATAAATCAATCTTAAAACATATAACATTTAAAAAAATAAATCTTTTTAATTAATCACTTCAAATAAAACTTCCAATTTTATCAAATTTCGGCAGCATCTCCTCTAAAACTCGGACGCTGCCACCCTTTTCGGGTCCCATCCAAACATTTCTCAAACCTTTTCTCAACCATTTCCAAATCTCATTCATTTTCAAAACTCGACCAGTTCCAATATCAAATTGTTTTCAAAGCAAATCAATGCCCATAATAAATCTCTTTTTAAAATCAAACCAGCCCAAATACTAAATCATTTATAAAGTCAGACTAACTCAAAATTAAACCCTTTCCAAAATTAATTCAGTTTCATATTCCAAATCATTTCCAAAGCCGATTTCTTTACATTATCAAAAATAGCCTCAAAAACAAGAAAGCCAGTTTTCATAATAATCAACTAAATAACCTTTCAAATTAATTTCTTTTCAGCCATCACAAACTACTCAAGCAATCAAGCAATCAGTCATTCAGTCCAGCGAACAACTACATTTATAAGACAATCATAATCACAGACATATGTTTCTCACATTAATATCTATTTATAACAACTCTGTAATGTAAAATAGATTTTAAGAAAAACCCCTACCTCAATTTAGTCAAGGCTCAGTAGTTAAACGCATCAATTCCTCTTCCGTTCATCAACTCCTGAGAGAGCAATTGCTTTACCAGCCTTCAATATTATAGTCCCAGAATCTCCAACATTAGTAACATAGAGATGGTTATCAATCATAACAGTGGTTGAAGCAGTAGAGCCATCATCCCGGAAAGTGTCTTTTTCAGAATCCAGAAATTGAGAATCAGTCCCTTGATACGTTTCACTTATAGCCAATTTGGCACCAGTAAAGAAAATTTGGATGCTTCATGAGATTATCAAAGAGATGCTCTTTCAAATACTCTGCATCATGAGAACTACCATGACCATCAAATATTCCAAATAAGCATACTAAATGACCACCAAACTTCAATGTTTTAATATCATAAAAATCCTCCATCCTTACTCTCTTCCATCTAAAGCTTGAATACCCACAGCTAAGCCTTCCATCCTTACTTTTCCACCCTCCACTTGCAAACCGGCCATCATCATCTTTTTCTGGCATCATATTCACAAGGGAACCAACACTTCTTGACACAGAACCCGTATCCACCATCATCACTGTGAATGTCTTAAATTGACGAATAAGAAATACTAGGGACAGCTTGCAAACTCTTCTTAGTGTTGTTTATTCTCACTTGTTTGGAAAAGGTTCCAGCTTGAACAACCAAAGACTTACACGACTGCTACATACCATCTAACCGACCAACCAAGAAGACAGGGGTTCCGGCGGCAGTTTTCAGCAACCACACCCACAGTAGTGCGGCTTCCAACATAACCAAATAGAGCGACAGTAACCTTCGAGCAACTCCGATGAGCTTCATAAGCGATGGTAAGAAAGGTGGTCCCGACGGCCATAGGCTCCTGCAGCGGTGGTGAGATTTGGCGGCAGTGACGTAAACATCGTCTCCTTCCTCGCGTCGCACTCCTCCTCCGTCAGTCTCCTCTCTTCGGGCACTCTCTCTCCTCGGCTCCACCATGGATGGCGGTGACTCTGCTTGCGGTGAGGACGACAATGGTGACCTCAGTAGTGGCAGCGGCGGCAAGATGCGACGGCAGCGGTGGCTTCTCCCCTGCGCACGCTCTGCTCCTCCCTTGCATAGCTCTGGTTCGCGCTCCTCTTCCTCTGACGGCGACACACAACGGCACGGACGCATCTGCGGCGGCGACGGCCTCAGCCGCGACGAAGAGCGACGGAACAGCCCACCAGCTCCGGTGCGTCTTCCCCCTTCCACCGCCGCACTTCCCTCTCTTTCTCTCTGTTTTCTCGGATTTCACTCTCTCTTTTCTGCTTTCCCTGTTTCTATTTCCCTTCTCTTTCTCTTTTGGTTTGTTATGAAGCTATGTTTCTTTAAAGGAAAGGGGGATATGACGGTGGTGGTTATGGGTTAGGGATTAGGGTATAATTAGGGTTTGATTTAGGGCAAATGTAAAATTATGAATTTTTGGGTAAATTGGGGCTTTGTTAAATTTTAATAAAATTAAGAGATATTATATTAAATTAAATTCTAAATTAATCCTTTAAAATTATTTTAAAGATATTATTTAATTATTAATTTGTTGATTAGTTTTTAATTAAATATTTTAATTTAAAATTTAAAATAGTATAATTAATTTTCTTTGTTTATAAGAATTAAAATATTAAATTACAAAATCTTAATTATTTAAACCAAATCATATAAAATTCTTATTATTTTATATTTATTAAACTTTATAATTTAAATATAGAAAATGATTCGTTAATTATAAAATTAGATAAAACCTTAAATTACTTTAAACTCAATTAATCAAAATTTGCTTTAATTATCTTTAATAAAATAATTTCTGAAATTAAAGTACTTAATGAATAAATAAATCAAAATTAGCTCTTAATAAGATTTTTCTAAAATTTCTGGGTCTTACATCCTACCTACCTTATAAAAATTTTCATTCTTGAAAATTGATACAAAATAAAAGAGATTTCATATTACTTCGCTCTTGAACTCATTTAAAGAAAAGGCAAAAGGTCCTCAATATATATATACATATAGTTTCATATACCAGGATTTTCATATAAAAATATGAAGGGTATAAGTATTATGTGAAACAAGGTTACAAGATAGGCTTGATGTACAAGATGATATGTTTCAAACATGTGATGGTAAAGCAAGGCGGTAAAAGGTTATAAAACAAGTCAGAATTAAAACGATATGCTTAACATCCGTATACTAATCTCATACCAACTTCAGAGACTCAACTATTCAAACTTTAACATAACTTATCTCCACCATTCTTAACCGTACTTCATTGAACAATTCATCCGAAGATTTCCAATTTTGTCAAACACTTTGCAAACCTTACTACTGGTCATAGGTCCCACATGAATAAAACTTTCACGTAAAACAAGGTTTCACAATTTCCTGTGATGTCGTACACTTACGAGTTTCACCTTTTACGTTCATCAAACGTGTCCTAAGGGACTAACGTGTCGTTTACTAAGTCTAACGGTGCACAAGATACCAAAACTAATCTCGAGTATATTCAAAAAGATAATAGACCATAGAAAAGAAAGAAAAGTGACAGGGGCAGCGTTCGCGAGAATTTGAAAGAATAAATGCAATTGCAGATAAACAAGGATGCTCAAGCAACGATGTTTGCTAAAAAGAAATCAATTGACAATTTCAAGGATAACCTTTGGATCAAATAAATTCAATAGGATCAATAAGAAGAAAATCAGCGCATTAATTTAAAACATTTCCAAGTTGAGTCGACAAGTATGAGATTTCATAGAAAATGAATGATTAAAGACTATGATAATGCATTACTGCGGAACAACTTCAAATGATCACGGGGTTTCATAGTTCGTAGAGGAGTACAGAATCAATAGCCGTATTGCAAAAGTTTTAACATAGTCAGAAGTGTAAGCAGATCAAGGTGTACGTAAGGTACAAATGGTGAAGCAAGAAAATTTAAATTACATTTCAAGAAAAGAAAAGGAGGAACGATATGTCAAATTGAACGGCACAATTTAGAACACATAAACCAATACAACAATAAAAAGGGGCACTTTACATTTTCAAAGATTCAAGAGTCAGCATCGTACTCAAGACGATTCCAATGTTATGTTAAAGAGAAGTATAATGACAAGGATAGACGTTCTTAAAGATTCTAATAGCAATTTACAAATAAGAGGCGGATGTATGGAGACGATGAAAAGAGAACGGTGTATTCGTTAGAATTGAATTCAGGCTAAACCAAAGTACAAGATTCACAAGAAAGTGACCAGAGTCAAGGACGCCATTTACAAAATCCAGGGGAATGTGTAGGAACGCAATCAAATGAAAGGTCCACAAGAAATAGATAAACTTAAGAGGAAAATCATCTTACTTAGTAAAAAAAGAAGATATGAAATAAACAATTAAGGGAACTGAACAAAGTATAGATGTTTGCGTTACCTCGAAACTTCGCGACTCCTTATAACCTCGTACACTTACCAAATTCACTTTCTGCGCGCACAAATCGCGTCCCTAAAAGCTAACACATAAGAAATACTAAACTTGAGAAGATTACAAATGACACAAATGGTATTTGCAAGAAATAGGGAGAATACCCAGGTTCACAGTTGAACAAGAATGGTACTTCGCAAGGATTTGAAAGAATATGTGAGATTATCAACAGACAAAGATGTATATAAGCAATGAAGTGTAGTGTAAAAGGAGTTAATTTGAAAGTTTAAGAAGGAATTTTGAATCAAGAGCTTCGACATGGCAATAATAAGAAAGAAAGTACAACAATTTAGAATAACTTCAAATTGAACCTAAGGGAAATGGGTTTATCTTTTTCTAAAGAAAGTATATAAATACAATATTTTTCAAAAAACCAAACTAAACAAAGGTAAATATTATGTTATGCTAAATCAAATTCAAATTAAAATAATTTATATGAAGTTTATTAAATGAAAATTAATTGAAATAAAAGCAGAAATCTTGCTTTAGGAGTTTTGAAGAGTTCGTAGATACATAATCAAGTAAATATATATATGCATAAAAATTCTAATAATGTTGTAAAAGGATCAAATTATGTTCAAATGAGAAAATCTAAGGTAAAGTATTCTTGTAAGGATAAATAAAGACTAAGTAGTACTTTTAGATAAAAGCATGTTGTAACTATATAAAGAAATTATTTATTATTTTTTTGTAGGAAAATACTTATAAAATCAAAGGTTGTCGTATTCAGATTTCAAATAATGGTTACAATCAGAATCAGAATCAAACAGAAAAGGGATTAAAATAGAACTATTTTCAAAAAAGATTCTAAGATAAGAATTGTAGAAGAAAACTACTAGAATTGATACATTTTATTAAAACAAAGTCAGTTTTTATCGTTTTTATGAAGAAACATAAAACCAAAGATTATAATCAGAGTAGGACACACAATAGTTGCGGAACACAAAACATGAAAACTAAAATGCATAATTAGTTTACTACGAATCGCGACTCTTAAGATTTCAAATGATTTAGGAATCAAGGACTATGCGTTGCACCAAAACTAATTCGAGATCAAATCAACAAATACCAAATTTATGAACAGTGTCAAGGTTGAATGTTCCTTAAAGATTCAAACAACAATTAGGAACATAATCAAACAAGGATATATATGAATGACAAGACATGGTAGAAAAATATCCAAAACACATTCCAAGAAGAAATCAAGAACTAGAGATTCCAATACAATTGATAAAGAAAAAGATAACGTCAAGCACGAATAAAGATTATACGTCGAAACGGAACTAATCTCTAGAGCTTAGTTTCTAATGTTCCCAAAACCCGCGACTCGCATTGTCTATGACTCGCATATCGTCTATGATAACCCATTAGTGCTTCCATACACATAATTCACTGGTGTTAAGCCGGCCAAACTTAATACCAGAAATTATGCAATGCAAGACTAATGGTGTTAATCAATAGACCGTCATGTGCATAAAGCTCTAATTCTCGTTATTTGAACGAGACCTATTACATGACAAATGCTCAGAGTATGCAATTGAAGCATAATCAGTCCATTCCCAAGACTCTACAGGAAAGACCGCTCTGATACCATAATGTAACACCCTCACTATCAGAACTCACGCTTCCGGCTGCACTACTCTGATAGCAAGAAGTATTACGACTACTTTACATACTAAATACTAAAATAGGAGCCTGTGACTCGACACTATATCGCTGATTTCTTTGAAAACCAGAAATAAATACTTTATCTTAAGAAAAATACAAGCAGACATAGATTCATATACAAGACTCCTTACATAATAACTCAATATATTATACATATAAAACATACAATTCCTATCCCTCTTACAAACTTGTAATAACAAAGACAAGGGAAGAAAATAATCTAATTAATACAACAACATATAAACCAAACGCAGTATAACTCTTCTTAATGCTTCTTCATCCGGTTCCTGAAAAGGTAAAGTTGTAGGGGGGTGAGAACCTAACCACATGGTCTCACCACGGAGTTTCAAAGTTGTCATAAGAAGATATTTAACAAGAAAACTATTTTCAAGCTCAGTGATTATCATTGCCTTATGAATCTTTTAGAAACCAATAGATAGTCGTTCAAAACCTTTTCAAAGAAACAATGTTTAATCTTTCAGAAATCCGAAACCTTTCACTTCTTATAGGAAAATCTCAATTAGAAACCAACCACACAATCAAAAAACACAATCATGAATTTAGCACCAAAATTCATTCTCAAATATAGCACGCCAGGACAAACACAGGCAAGTCAGACAAGGAAAGCACAAGTAGGTAGCAGTTACAGCAAATAGTTCAAGTAGCAGTTAAGAACAGTTTAGCAATTAGGCAAACCAAAACAAGTTCAAACCCAAGCAAAGCATACAAATGCATATGATGCATGCCTGTCCTATAGCTGATGAGGCTCATCTGTCGGTTATCCAGCCACCCTGACAAGTCTGAATTGTCCTTAGACTGTCCCCCGACGTGCATTCCCAAGAGTCTATGCATAACTTTTTCTCAAATAATCAATATTGCTCAATGGGGGTAACATTCCTGGGAATTTATATAGTGCCCGGTCACACTTACGTCGTAGGGTCAACAGAGTATCGAGTTTTCAACCTGGTACACGTGGTGGCAAGCCATGGTACTTTATCCAGGGAACCTCGTATCTCAGATAATTCAATTTCATAAGCCAAATGAATAATTCCAAGTTCATATCTCAACATTCTCAACATCATAATCATTCATCAATCCAAATCTCATTTCCAAATTCATTCAAAAACCATATTTCAAAGAAAATCCTCATCATCCTTCTTTCTATTCCGTCCGTTAACAATCCCAATTCAAAATGTAATTCTTTCTTTGATAAATAAATCAATCTTAAAACATATAACATTTTAAAAACAAATCTTTTTAATTAATCACTTCAAATAAAACTTCCAATTTTATCAAATTTCGGCAGCATCTCCTCTAAAACTCGGACGCTGCCACCCTTTTCGGGTCCCATCCAAACATTTCTCAAACATTTTCTCAACCATTTCCAAATCTCATTCATTTCCAAAACTCGACCAGTTCCAATATAAAATTGTTTTCAAAGCAAATCAGTGCCCATAATAAATCTCTTTTTAAAATCAAACCAGCTCAAATACTAAATCATTTATAAAGTCAGACTAACTCAAAATTAAACCGTTTCCAAAATTAATTCAGTTTCATATTCCAAATCATTTCCAAAGCCGATTTCTTTACATTATCAAAAATAGCTTCAAAACCAAGAAAGTCAGTTTTCATAATAATCAACTAAATAACCTTTCAAATTAATTTCTTTTCAGCCATCACAAACTACTCAAGCAATCAAGCAATCAGTCATTCAGTCCAGCAAACAACTACATTTATAAGACAATCATAATCACAGACATATGTTTCTCACATTAATATCTATTTATACCAACTCTGTAATGTAAAATAGATTTTAAGAAAAACCCTACCTCAATTTAGTCAAGGCTCAGTAGTTAAACGCATCAATTCCTCTTCCATTCATCAACTCCTGAGAGAGCAATTGCTTTACCAGCTTTCAATATTATAGTCCCAGAATCTCCAACATTAGTAACATAGAGATGGTTATCAATCAAAACAACGGTTGAAGCAGTAGAGCCATCATCCCGGAAAGTGTCTTTTTCAGAATCCAGAAATTGAGAATCAGTCCCTTGATACGTTTCACTTATAGCCAATTTGGCACCAGTAAAGAAAATTTGGATGCTTCATGAGATTATCAAAGAGATGCTCTTTCAAATACTCTATAGCATGAGAACTACCATGACCATCAAATATTCCAAATAAGCAGAATGACCACCAAACTTCAATGTTTTAATATCATAAAAATCCTCCATCGTTACTCTCTTCCATCTAAAGCTTGAATACCCACAGCTAAGCCTTCCATCCTTACTTTTCCACCCTCCACTTGCAAACCGGCCATCATCATCTTTTTCTGGCATCATATTCACAAGGGAACCAACACTTCTTAACACAGAACCCGTATCCACCATCATCACTGTGAATGTCTTAAATTGACGAATAAGAAATACTAGGGACAGCTTGCAAACTCCTCTTAGTGTTGTTTATTCTCACTTGTTTGCAAAAAGGTTCCAGCTTGGACAACCAAAGACTTACACGACTGCTGCATACCATCTAACCGACCAACCAAGAAGACAGGGGTTCCGGCGGCAGTTTTCAGCAACCACACCCACAGTAGCGCAGCTTCCAACATAACCAAATAGAGCGACAGTAACCTTCGAGCAACTCCGATAAGCTTCATAAGCGGTGGTAAGAAAGGCTGTCCCGACGGCCATAGGCTCCAGCGGCGGTGGTGAGATTTGGCGGCAATGACGTAAACATCGTCTCCTTCCTCGCGTCGCACTCCTCCTCTGTCAGTCTCCTCTCTTCGGGCACTCTCTCTCCTCGGCTCCACCATGGATGGTGGTGACTCTGCTTGCGGTGAGGACGACGATGGTGACCTCAGTAGTGGCAGCAGCGGCAAGATGCGACGGCAGCGGTGGCTTCTCCCCTGCGCGCGCTCTGCTCCTCCCTTGCATAGCTCTAGTTCGCGCTCCTCTTTCTCTGACGGCGACACACAACGGCACGGACGCATCTGCGGCGGCGACGGCCTCAGCCGCGACGAAGAGCGACGGAACAGCCCACCAGCTCCGGTGCGTCTTCCCCCTTCCACCGTCACTCTTCCCTCTCTTTCTCTCTCTTTCTCTCTGTTTTCTCGGATTTCACTCTCTCTTCCCTGCTTTCCCTGTTTCTATTTCCCTTCTCTTTCTCTTTTGGTTTGTTCTGAAGCTATGTTTCTTTAAAGGAAAGGGGGATATGGCGGCGGCGGTTATGGGTTAGGGGTTAGGGTACAATTAGGGTTTGATTTAGGGCAAATGTAAAATTAGGAATTTTTGAGTAAATTTTCTAAAGCTATGTTTCTTTAAAGGAAAGGGGGTATGGCGGTGGTGGTTATGGGTTAGGGTACAATTAGGGTTTTATTTAAGACAAATGTAAAATTAGGAATTTTTGGACAAATTGAGACTTTGTTAAATTTTAATAAAATTAAGAGATATTATATTAAATTAAATTCTAAATTAATCCTTTAAAATTATTTTGAAGATATTATTTAATTATTAATTTGTTGATTAGTTTTTAATTAAATATTCTAATTTAAAATATAAAATAATATAATTAATTTTCTTTGTTTATAAGAATTAAAGTATTAAATTACAAAATCTTAATTATTTAAACCAAATCATGTAAAATTCTTATTATTTTACATTTACTAAACTTTATAATTTAAATATAGAAAATGATTCGTTAATTATAAAATTAGATAAAACCTTAAATTACTTTAAACTCAATTAATCAAAATTTGCTTTAATTATCTTTAATAAAATAATTTCTGAAATTAAAGTACTTAATGAATAAATAAATCAAAATTAGCTCTTAATAAGATTTTTCTAAAATTTCTGGGTCTTACACTGTCCATGCCTTCTCTAACTTCCCTTTTCCATGTAAATTTGGAACCAACAAATCGCAAATCCAAAAGTTGAAAATCGTTAATCCATCTCCTGAAATGGCTACAAACATGACTGTTTACAGCGGTTCTACCTTTTTTTTTCTATGGTCTCCGCTATTTCGTTAAAATCCCCTACCAACATCCAGGGACCAACTATATTAACAACTATTTCATAAATTTTATTTTAAAAAATTCTCCTTGTATCCTCCTGAGTGCTAGCATAAATTGCAGAAAGCAACCATCTGTCTTTTTAACCGTCAACAATTTTCAATTAACAAATTGGGGTGAGAGCATACAACATTAATATCTAAACTAGCATTTTTCTAAAGGGCCCATATTCCCCAATAAAACCCACAGCTTTTTCTCTATGAGAGAAAGAAAAACCCAGCTCGTAACCAACATTCTCCACTTTCTAACCACTACATTTAGTTTTATACAGAAGCACAATGTCCAGCTTATATTGCCTGCAAAGCTCTTTCAACATGTTTATAGTGGCTTTGTTGGCCACTCCTCTAATATTTCATGATAATAAAATCATAAATAAACAAAATAAAAAAATGGTAGAACATCACCGCTTATGAAGGCATAGGCTCCCTAAACATATTGCATGTCCTCCTTCATCAGATGGGTTCTATCCTGGTTTTGGTCAACTCTCATTTCTTCTTTTTCTTCATATTTTTCCATTGTTTGGATTAATATTTTTGTCTCCATTGACTCAAATTCTGGAGGTTTTGGGTCAGGTGGATCCACTCTAGTGATAGGTACTTCTTGGAAGAAGTTTGGACTAACTGAATTTTGAGAAACCGAATTTTTCTTAGTGTCTATTCACTTGATTCTCGATGTATGTAGTCACATTCATAAAATATTGTGGGGTGGATTATGTCTGGCTAACTTGGGATGAAGGATGCTTTGTATGGACAGGTTGGTGATACTGGTTGGACTGAATAGTTTGGACATCTTGTTGGTTTTGGATGGACACGTGGGTTTTGGCATATGGGAGGCCTTTGGGGTCAACATTCATTGGGCTTCCATTAGCAACAGAAGTTTCTAAGGTTAACAGACTAGATGGGCCATCTTGTTTTTTTGGGTTGCTAGCAGAAATGGGCTTGGGAGTGGCTGACAGGGTCTTGTTGTTGGCTCTTCTTTTGCTGTGTGAAAAAATTACTCTTGTCTTTTTCTGTAGGTGTGGCATTGGCAATAGAAGCTTCCACAATTTCATAACCCTGCTGCACATTAGATTCCCCATTCACCAACACTGCAAATTTCGAAAAAAATTTTCCCTCCACAAATATATTTTTGTTTCCTTTTTCACCTTCACTACTACTTGTACCTTCACCTCCTCCCCTTGCAGGTTTCTTGCCACGTGTTGTCCTTTGTACCAGCCACATGGACCATAATTATCCTCATTTTCTTGTAAGACCTCTTTACCCTTGTGATTTTTTGGAATCTCTTTATTGCCCCCTTCTTCCTCCTCCTTTTCAGCTGATTGAGACTTTTGCCTCTGTTCAACCTCCTTCCTCCTCAATTCCAGGCATTCTGATTTCTCATGGCCAATTCTTTCATAGTGGAAACAACCTGATGAATTCCTTTGTATTTCACATTGTAAGTAACCCCGTTAATTTGCTATTGGGAGATCAGGAATTTTTCTATCTCCACCTCTACACATAGCTGTGCAAATCTACCCCTTGCTACCTGAGCAGTGTTCACATCCACTTTCAGAGTTCTTCCCACAACATTTCCTATCTTTTCAAGAATTCTTCTATTGCAATACTCAATAGCTAGACTAGGGAGGCGGATCTAAGCTGCAATTTTTTCAATGAAAGTAAGAAAATGATTGAATTCTGGTTGCCATAACCGGATAGTTAAATAGTGGTAAAACATTTTCAATGGCCCCTTAGTAATAGCAAAATCTAGGTCCTCAGAGTTATAAAAATGCACAAAAAAAAATCATTGCATAAATTAATCACATCCAAGCTTCCTTGTTTTTTTTTTTTT
>NC_029792.2:15458310-15469899 GCF_000816755.2 Arachis ipaensis
CTAAAATCTGCATTTCAAAACAGGCAAGGAGATTTCTCTTCCCTACAGTTTCACTATCAAAGAGTCCCACCAACGACTCCTGAGTTCTCTCTGCATTTCTTCTCCTATAATCAAGTTGTAGATACCTTCCGCCGTTTTCTCAACTCGGGCCTCACTCTCTTCATCCTCCAAGTCTGACTCTATTACCTTGTTTTTAGCTTTCTTGCCCTCATCATCAATCCTCTTAGTAGCGCTACCGTTCCTCACAATGGTCGCAAAGGATGGGGTTCCTCCCGGTGCACCAAAACCATGCCGCTGACTGTCTATAACTGGTTGTGGGCTGCATACCACCATATCCACACCGTCTTTCATCTCTTCTACCTCCATCCATTCCTCCACTCAACATTGGCCATGTCCCTTAAGTATTCATCTCCTTTCCCTGACTTTCTCACCTTCTTTCCTAATCTATGGAGAATCTCGCCTTCCTTCCACATTCTCTCCCTTGGGTCATACTGACGAGGGGTCCCTCCCCAGACGAAGCCACCATGCATGGCCTCCCCTTTAATTTATGCAATTCCTAGATCTGTTCCTCATCAAGCCCATTTCCTTTCCTTGATAGTCATGCCAACAGAGTGGGCGGGCTGGGGTAATTCCCTAAATAAAAAGATGTTTTTTTTTTGTATTTTCTAATATTGAAAACTTAAAAACTTATTTATCAACCCCGAATCGAATTATTATATACTATAATTGAAACATAAAGCAATATTTGTACCAGTTTGATTTGTATTAGATTTGATTTAAGAATTAAATCAAATCCACAAATTTCGCAATAAATCATCATATAATAATTTTGATTGGGTTGATCATATATAGAAACATTAGATAAGTGACCTACTCTAATTTGTTAATTTTTCACTCTTTTGAACTAACATATATATTAAACCAAAAACATTTACAGGGAATCAACGAAACCATGAAACAAGAACTTCAAATGCATAAAAAGAAGGTGAAGATGTATTTGTCTTCTAATGACAATAATATCTTACAAAAGTTATGTTTAATAGATTCAATTCAACATTTGAGTATATCTTATCATTTTCAACATGAAATTGATGAAATATTAGCCCAAATCCACAATGATTTTACCAACAATAATGACCTTGTTACAAAAGAATGCGATCTTCACTTTATTGCATTACTTTTTCGTTTATTTCGACAAAAGGGATATTACATTTCATCAGGTATGTCTAAATCTCATTTTTCTATCTTATTTATAATTACATTACCTTAAAAAAATGCGTACTAGTTGTTAATTATATGGATTCACACTAGTTAGTATATATGTGAATTACATAGATATTTTCAACAAATTCAAGAATAGAAGGGGAGAATTCGATGAAATAACTGATGTTCAAGGAATGTGGAGCTTGTATGAAGCTGCACAATTAAGAGTTCATGGAGAAGATATATTAGAGGAAGCACATGAATTCACATACAATAGACTTAAGTCTATCACCAATCAATTGAGTCTATCTCTTGGTGACCAAATCAATCAAAGTTTAGGACAACCTTTTCACAAGGCAATTCCAAGAATGAAGGCAAGGTCATATATATCTTTCTATGAAAAAGATCCTTCATGTGACAAGGTTGATCTTCTAAACTTCGCAAAATTGGATTTCAATATGGTGCAAAAATTGTACAAAAAAGAAATTGGTAGCAACACCAAGTAAGTACTATACTTCTACTCAAGTTCTCCTAGTTAGTTTTTTTCTATAATTAGGTTATTTTCATATAAAAAACGTTAAAATTAACGAAATATTTTTTTTCAAAAATATGTGGTGAAAGATTTAATTAGATTTTTAATTATAAATATTTCAATTTGTAAACAAATAAGAATGATCTAATTACAAAATTAAAAGTAATATACGGACTTAATTGAAAAAAAAATATAAAGATCTAATTAAAAATTTGGTGAAATTATAAGGATCAATGTAGTAATTAAACCTAAAAAGAACTCCCATAATTAATTATCATGACATCAGCTTTAACTAGTTACGTTGTATTACAGGTGGTGGAGAGAATCAGATTTTGCAACAACGGTTCCTTATGCAAGAGACAGGATAGTTGAAGTATTCTTTTGGCCTTTTGCTATGAACTCTGATCCTAAATATAGCACTGCAAGACAAATAATAACCAAATTGGTTTTATGTATCTCTCTTATGGATGATACTTATGATGTTTATGGCACGGTTAAAGAACTTGAACTCTTCACTAGAGCAATCCAAAGGTTTGATCTTAGAATAAGAATTCACCAAAGTTTATATTATGCTATCTCAATAAAGAATAAAAAGAAAAAAAAAATAATATCTTTATCAATCCCATCATTATATTTAGTTTTTTTTCCCTTAATTTTTAGACCTTTTATATTTTTATTTTTATTTTTCAGATGGGATATTCGTTACATTGAATCTCTTTCAGAGTGCTTTAAAGTTGTTTTCAATGCAATTGTGGAATGTTTGATGGAAATAGACGTTTTCATGAATGATGTGAATGGAGACTCAAGCTTAGTAATGCAACATGTTAAACAAGCCGTATGCTAATTTCATTAACACACTTATTATTTAGTTTATTAATGAGCACTTTAATTAGTTAGATAACTTTATTATATATACTTGCAGTTTTCTAATTTTGTACAAGGTTACATGGTTGAAGCAAAATGGTGCCATGAAGGCTATATTCCAACATATGATGAGTACAAGATTAACGGAGTTCTCACTTCAGCAAATCCATTGTTTACAACAGTGTTCACTGCCTTCGGAGAATCTGCAACCAAAGAAATGTTTGGTTGGATTTCGAATATTCCGGTCATCTTAAAAGCCACATCACTTGTTTGCAGACTACTAAATGATTTGGCCTCACACAAGGTAGAGATTTTTCTAATTTTTTTTAATTAATTTGATATTACATAAAATTCAATTTTGATGCACTATTAATATAATAATCATGTTAGGTATATTAAAATCAGCTATTAAAATAAAATATATGTTAAAATATAAAT
The DNA here is from genome assembly GCF_000816755.2 of Arachis ipaensis. Lineage (NCBI taxonomy): Eukaryota > Viridiplantae > Streptophyta > Magnoliopsida > Fabales > Fabaceae > Arachis > Arachis ipaensis. The sequence goes on from NC_029792.2 coordinate 15,461,348, forward strand.
ACACATTAAAAATAAATTAAACAATACAATATTTATACACAAATATATTATTGATTGATTTTAGTATATAAATAATATTTGATGAATTCTACCTTACCCCCTCTAAAATAACATATAAGTTACCCTTCATGATGTATCACACTTTAATTGGTTATTATCTTAACTATAGTTGGGTTGTTTTGTAATTTATTATTTGAGATGGGTAATTGTATAATTTCTTAAAATATTAAAATTCTACCCGCCTTTCACGCAATCTCTTTCTACAATACATCATTCCTTAACGAGTCGTTGAATTCCCATGGCTTATAAAAAAAAGAGATTGAGTGAGAGGACAAGAGATAGCAATGAAGTCGGCGCTGGCTATACTGGGAAGAACAGGGAAGTTACGAGCTATGGGAATTCAACGACCCGTTAAGAAATGATGCAATGTAGAAAGAGATTGCGTGAGAACGTGCTTCAATTAACGGGGAAGAATTTTAATATTTTAAGAAATTATACAATTACCCATCTGTTCATCTCAAATAATAAATTACAAAATAACTCAACTATAGTTAAGTAATGACCAATTAAAATGTGACACATCATAAAGGGTAACTTACATGTTATTTTAGAGGGGTTGGGTAGAATTCATCATAATATTTTTATTAGTATAAAATAATTTTAAACATACATATAATTATATAATATTATATTTATAAAAATAATTATTTTTTATATTAAAATAACTTTCGCTTTTTATATTTGATCAACATATGTAGTTTGAACAACAAAGGGAACATGTTGCTTCTGCAGTAGAAAGTTGCATGAAGCAATATGACTTTTCAAAAGAGGAGGCCTATGAATTTATTAAAAAGGATATCAATGATTCTTGGAAGGATATGAATGAAGAGTATCTCAAGTTAACTGAGAAAATCCCAAGATCCATCCTTGATTGCATTGTTAATTTGGCACGCATATGTGAGTTTCTATATGCAGACTTTGAAGATAAATACACCAACTGTGAACTTCTGAACGATCACATCATGGCACTGCTTTTGGACCCCATCATCGTGTAGCAGTTTCCTCAAGAAATAAATTGTTTAACATTTGTTCTAAATAAATAACTCTAACAAATTTTATTATAATATAATTAAGAAACTGATACTAAAATCTTTTTTATCTCATTCTTATCATATTGCGTCCATTGTGTAAGTTGTGACATGTATATATATATGTTGTTTAAATTCTCTTTGTTGATTGTTTGTGTTATATTATGTTGTTTGCTATTTGCAATAAGTTAAGTAAGGTTATACTTTGTTCTTTGTTGTTTAATTGTTTTTCTTATTTTTGTTAGTGATTTGAAGCTTCTAATATACTCCAATTAGTCGTTAATGAGATTATTTTTCTTGTTCTAAAAAAAGACAGAAATTAATTTGTAAATAGATTTAAAAATAAAAAAATATTGAAAAATGGATGAATGGCGTATTATGCACAAATATGGATCTGCTATTGTCAGAAACCACAAAGCGTAACCTACGTTTTGAGTGGGACGAAGATCAAGAAAATGTTGGTGCCTGCAAAACGCAACCTGCAATTGGCAGGGCAACCAAATTTCGAAACGTGGGCTGGTGTCTCCTGCATGCAGACCAGAGCAGGTGTTGACTAGCATTGGACTCGGCAAAACGTAGGTTGCGTTTGTCAACCGTGTAGGGCAAATCGCACGTTGCGATTGACAGCCTCCCAAGCTGCATGTGCGACACATGTCATAGAGGGTGGTGAATCCGCTTATAAAACCAAAATGCAGGTAGGTCAAAGGGTGAAAAAACATGTAGTGTAAAACGAGAGTGAGGAAGGTTACTAAAAAAGAACCGAAGAAGGAAGAAGAGTGAAGAAGCAAGTGTGGGAGAAGAAGAAGTATACTGTGAAGGGTTTGATAAAAATGGTTCGTAATTTTACCAAACTGGAAGAACACATTATTAAATATCTGAATTATCCTCAATGGGTAAGTAATTTTTTTATTTTGTGATTAATAAATAAATATATTTATTTATATTTTAGGGCAAAAAACATAAATAAGCCAAGGGAGGAAATAATTTACGTGAATCAGCCAAGTTGAAAATTGCTTCATCAATCAACCAAAGGACATCTCTATGTAATTCGAACCAACCTAGTTCGAATTACAGTTCTACATAATTCGAACCTACTTAACTCGAATTGTACAAGAACGAAGTTCACACTAATTCGAACTAGGTGAGTTCGAACTACAAGGATACATAATTCGAATTAGGTGAGTTCGAATTACGTAGGTGCAAGCTTCCCCAAGTAATTCGAACCAAGCATACTCGAATTACCTTCATGCACGCAATGCAATGTAATTCGAACTGAATTAGTTCGAATTAGTGAGGACCAGACCTGTATATATATGGTGTAAACGTGAGTTGCTCTCATTAGAGGGGGTAAGATGGCTAGTGAGGAGAGTTTTGTAGTGTTGGTTCGCCACAGAGGATCGATTAAGAGGAAAACTCGTTCCGGTGTGAAGTTCACTGATAAGGATCCTCTCTATATTATCGTGAGGCCTACAACGAGCTATGATGACCTTGTTAGCTCTGTACTGCTGAAACTTGGTCTGGAAGGTGTGAAACGGGTTAAGAAGTTTTTCTATCGCATTCCAATCACGGTGCTCCAGGAAACCGTGAAGTATGATTGTTTCACGATTGGGAGTGATGAGGACTTGCAGGTCATGTTCCATTGTCACCGGAAGTTTCCAGAAGTGAGGACACCAGAACTGTTGGCAAAGTTGGTTGATGTGGTATCCAGCTCGGGGAGTTCGAACCGGAATACCACCACTTTAGCCACGGTAGCCGGTTCTAGCTGCAGACCTGCCGTTGCTTCTTCCTCCGTCACTGCGTACCAGCCACCCATCCAGCATGTCGCCTCCCCTTCGTTCGCTGTTGATCTCAACGGCAGTGTGGGCGACGAGGTCGGAACAGAAAAATTTCTGCCGACCTCTTTACAGTGTGCTGCACCGCCTGGGGTTGGAGATGGAGTGTTGGATGATCCAGAGGACGATGATGTCGAGCCGGATATGATTGCTGATGACAGTGGCGATGATATTGGAGCGAGCAAGCCTGCTCGGGCGGGAGGTGGTTCTAGCTCTGGCACACAGCAGTACCCTCCACATTTTTCCTCTTTGGACTTGGATGCCATGAGGCAGGAGGGGGTTCCTGGTCAGCCTGCTGGATTTGGCGCTAGAGATGCGGAAGGGTCTGCAGGTCTGACAGAGTTCCAGGTTGGTCAACAATTTCAGGATAAAGATGAGGCCTTGTTAAGTGTGAAGACTTATAGCATCTGCCATGGGGTACAGTACATGGTAGTGGAGTCTGACTATCGCCGGTATATGGGCAAGTGTTCTGAGTTCGGGAATGGGTGCACATGGTTGATTCGGCTGAGTCTCCGACATCGCAAGGGCCTTTGAGAGGTCAAACGGTACAATGGTCCGCATACGTGTCTCGCCACCTCCATCTCCAGCGACCACAGGAGTTTGGATTATCGTGTGATATCGGCATTCATTATGCCAATGGTTAGGGCTGATGCATCCGTCAGCATCAAGGTGCTCCTAAATGCCACGGCCGCACACTTTGGGTTTAGGCCGACGTACATGAGGGTTTGGTTGGCGAAGCAGAAGGCTGTGATCGTGCACTCTCCGAACGGCATATGGAAGGTGTGCGTCTCCGGACGCCACCGCTCGACGAAGGCACTGACAAGGGGCTCATCTAACCGGAACCATCTATCGTTCAGCCTCGCAAGATGGTATAATCCGGCCATCTGCAAGTACGGAACATACCGCTCATCGAGTCTCATGCCCTGGTGCCGCCGCATGCTCCTGATGCATCGCTGTGACTGCGCATTACATGGACGGCATTATTAGAACCACTTAGAAAACCAGTGACAAAAATAACTAACACCGGAAACCACTTATGGAAACCACTAACAGAATCTACATGCAAAACCAATATAACAAACCAGTATCAAAACCACATGCTTAAACCACTAACATAAACCACATACAAATCCACTTATGAAAAACACATGCAAAAGCACTATCATAAACCGCTTACAAAACCACATAGTAAACCACTTCCAATACCACCAAAATAAACCGCCAAAATAAATCAACAACAAAACCGCATACAAAAGTACTAACAAAAACTACTACTAAAAACTCCTAACCTAAACCGCCAACAAAACCACATGCCTAAACCGCTAACATAAACCGCATACAAATCCACTTACGAAAACCACATGCAAAACCACTATCATAAACCGCACACAAAATCACATAATAAACCACTTCCAATACCACCAAAATAAACTGCCAACATAAACCATCAACAAAATCCCATACAAAATCACTAACAAAAACCACTAATAAAAACCACTAACATAAACTACCAACTAAACAAAATGCAAAACCTCTAAAATAAACCACTTGCAATTCCACTAGGATAAACCGCCACTAAAATCGCATGCAAAACCACTAACTCAGATAAACCGCTAGCACAAAGTTTTCTATCTACTAACCTCGTCGTTGATGACCCCAGCTATATGAGCAACTCCGTCCAACCGATATAGCCTTTCCGGATCGTCTCCCATCGGCTGAGTATTCTGTTCGAGTCTTTGTCGGCTCGAATCTGGGTCGTTTTCTCTGGGATTTGGTGGGGTATGAGAATGGAAAAGTGATTCGAATGAGGCTGATTCAAACTCCTTATATAGCCGAAATCTATGTAATTCGAACCAACCCCATTCGAATTACTATTTGAGGGAAATTTTGAGTAATTCGAACCAACTAAGTTCGAATTACTTTGGGAAGCGTTCAATGTGTAATTCGAACCAAGCTAGTTCGAATTATGCTCCTTGGTAGTTCGAACCATGTAGATTCGAATTATGTAAATCACGTGTTCCTTCGTAATTCGAGTTAGGCTAGTTCGAATTCCAATGCTTCTTCCAATTCCCCTGTTTTACGTACAGTGGCGTCATAGTTTGTCCAGAAGGGTTGCACACTTGCACTGTTGTTTTCTTCAACTTCCGTATTCTTCATCATTCCTCATGGTTAGTTTGCTTATGGTTCTGATTTGAAAATTTTTCAGTTGCACCATTGATTAAGTAGTGTTGCACATTGGATTATATTTGCAATTTATCCTAAAGTATGTGCATTTTTTGTTATTATTTAATGATAAATACTATTATTCTAAATCTTGAAAAATTTTATACAATATCTTTTAAAGTATGTAGTAACACATTTAACAATGATTCACTAAATGATTATTCTACTTTGAATGTGGTGTATAGGAAGATAATCTGTTGATAGTTTTGATTTGTGCCATTCTCTTTCTCTTTTTTCTTTTGTTAAATGTTGAAGTGAGTTTTTTGTATTTTGGGGTTACAGTGGTTGACGAAGCGGCAGCGACTGTGGACTTCTTCTGCATCTAAATCCAATTATATCGAGTCACAAATCTTCCTTCCTTCCTTTTTAACAAAATCATATTCTTCAATTATCCATATCTTCCTCTTTGGTACGTTGCTTTTCAGGGTTCAAGAACTGTTCGGCATTGTGCATAACGCCCTCAGTTCCACTTTATTAATTCTTTTGTTGCTCCTGATATCGCACATCATCACAATGCATGTCTTCTGCGAACACATCTTCCCTGCAAAATATAGGTAAATTGATCTTTCATGTTCTGCCTTTCTTTCTTCTTTTTTTCTGGGTTTAATGTTTGTCGTTGAAAACTTTTGACAAAGTTATGATTTTTCAATGAAATTGGTATCTGTTGTTTAAGCCCCAATATATATTTAATTTTTTAGTTATTTTTGTCGTTGGTGTTAGTGTCAAATTAGAGCTTCTGTGGTGTTCTTCTTTCCGATACCATTTTTAAAAAAAATAATGAGATGCCCGGATAATTCGACTTCGTGCTCAGGTTTTAGGCTATTCTAAAAATGAATGATGCTAGGAAGCTTGGATTCAGTGCTCATTATAGTGCTGATTCTGGAAAAAGTAAAGACTATTTAAAAATTTCAGTTCTTTGTTTATGTATATCTAGGCAGTGCATTATTTGAACAAGAAATATGCATTATGCAACTGAATCCAAGGTAGAAAATCCTTTCAAATTGGTTACTTTTTTTTAATGGATAAAGTTTCCTTAATTGATTTGTTGTTTTGAAATCATTGCAATTTACTTAATGCACCCATTGTTTTCACCAAGTACTAACATCCTTTACTGTTGTCTATTGTTTAATTTCATCTTCCTTTAATGGTCTAATCTCTATAATGATTTAGTGAACGTGTTGTTCAAAGGATGACTTCCTCATATGTTCCTTTTATTATTTGATTATTTGATAAAACTATGCATACGTTTGTAGCTGATATATTACTATAAATGCCTTTTCTTTTGTTCTTTTGACATTTTTTTGTATGTGCATTGTATTTGTGCTTGCTGTAGTGCTTCCGTTAATGCCTATCAATCATGTTTTCTTAAACGAAGTTATAAGTGTTAATTTATTTGTTACACATTTATATGTTGTTGTATATCGTTAAATTATTATTACTTGGTTTTTTATTTCATCACAAGATTTTGAGATCTTTAAAAAAGGATGCACATAATTAAGGAAAGAGAATTCATGGAAAGATTAAGAAGGAAGCTCATGAGAAGTTGAAGGTTGGTTATTTACTTTTGTTTTGATTTCATTATTAATACAATCTTGAAAGGAGACAATAGTTATATTGGTTACTTTAGGTGAAAAGGAGTGATGTTGTGCACTACAATTATCATGATGAAAGACGCAAATGAAGATTCTCATGGACAAGATATTGGATGCTTGAACTTTGTGTATGAACTATTTGTTTATTTTTAAATGCTTTATATTAGAATAATTGAGCTTGAAATCATTATAGTGCTAAATTTGGTCTAGACAAAAATTATCTATTTGATTCCGAAGTCTAGGTGTGTCCAATATTTTAAACAATTTATAGGATAAAAATTTCCTAAAGTCTGCCATTTTTTGTGCATTATGTCATTACTAACATTCTTTTTCATGGAGTATAACTTTTTTTACTGTACTTTAGGTTACACTTGCTGATATGGCTAAGCTTGCTACAACAAAGTATGATGTTAATAAGAAAGCTTACGTTTGTTTCTCAAATTTAAATTGTCAATATTTAAGTATCTGAAGTGTCTGAGTCAAGTTTTCTAATCAAAATGCTTACAATTTCATGTTGCAACACAAAAGGATTAAGAGGAACATCATCAATTTTTTCAAAAGCTCAGACACTTGAGGACGGTCGTCATTCCCCTAGGGAAGCCCAAAAACAATTTAGGCTTTAAGGTGAATGGGTTGAAAATTTTAATATAGACATGTGATTTAAATATGATTGGTTTATTACATGTGCCCTTTTTTTCACTTTAAATTTTGGAATTGGAATGCATTTTGTGGTGTTTGTTGATTTGCTTAACTGAAAATATATTTTATTCATTCCTTAAAAAGAAGGGGTTTGCAGCTGGTTGGAGACTGAGTATATTCTTTTTTGACTTTGCTCATAATGTCCTCAACTCACTTGGCTTTCTCAAAGAGAATCTCTAGGTGGCTACCTTCTCTATTTAAGTGTTTTATCTCTTCTCTCATTTTAGTTTTGACTAAACTATCTTCTCATTCCTGTAGTTTTTTGCCAACGGAGTATTTTTTTGGTGTTGTTGCCAATTTTATCTCTAAGAACCAACACTTGCTCTCACTTCTAGTGACAAGATTAGAAAGGTTTATATCAAATGATTGTATTGTTTTCCCTATTTTAATTATGTTCACTTTAATTCTTTTTGTTCCTCATTTTGAATCAATTTGATTTTTATCAAAGTTGTATTTGTGTTTCTATTGAGTTCTAACATTGCCTTTTTCATTTTTTTCATTGTTTATGATTCTAATTTTGTGTCATTCTCTTTCTCTTTCCTCTTTTGTGGATTATTTTAGTAGATTTTTTGTGTTTTGGGGTTTATTTGGGTTGATTACACAAGAAATTCATTTAAGTTTTCTTCATATTCTGAGTGATATAACTCTGTTTTCTGTGAAAACTCTTGGAAGAAAAAGATTGCTTTTATTTGATTTGATTTTATTTTTTAAGGTGAGTTTTCTGATATGGTTAACTTATTAATAATATAAATAAAGAGTTGATTGCTGGATTGTGCTCTCTATGGATTTCAATTTCCTCAATAGAAAAATTGCATTCGCATAGTGTTTTGATGCAAAACTAATATGTTAACTAAATATTTACATACAATAATTTGGACTTGAATATTGTAGTTGTCATCTCACCTCTAGTGAGAGCTTTCCCTTTAACTATGTAGGTTGTGTTAACTTATTTTAAATTTCAAGTAAGTTACGATAACAAGCTTGTTGGGAGAGAATTTCAAATTAAAGTTAATTATTAGCATGTAATAAAAGCAAATTGAAGTCTTTTTAAAACAAAAAAAATGAGTTTTATTTCTTTAAATATTTAATTTTATTATAAATTTTGATTTGGATTACTT
>NC_029792.2:15469936-15475726 GCF_000816755.2 Arachis ipaensis
ATATTTAATATTCTAAAGTTGATTTATCTTAGTTTCTAATGTATTCGTTTTTTTTTTTTTACATTCGGAGGTCTAATGTTTCTTGAACCCATTTATTCTTGAATGGATAAAAGTGAGAAAAAAAAAAAAAACACTCACTGAGAAAGAGATTAGAACGGTGATAAAGGTTACGGTAGGTGAAAATGGTATCGAAGTTAAAAAGTACGATTTACATATAATTTTCTCTTTAGAATTTTGGAAAAATAAATTAGTTAGCTCTCTTTGTTGTGTTGGTACTCTTAAACTAGGGTTTTAAATTGAAAGTTTACTATTTAGAAATTTTTTTTTTCACAAAACTTTTTCTTATTTTTATTACCCACTAATTCATTTGATGTCACTTTCATAACCATTAGGATTTTTGTATAAGTATATTACCAATTACATCCAAGAATCAGTGTAGTGTAGCATATAAACTATACTACACATATCTCGAGGTTATCTTCATATCAAGAATTGTGATTTTTTATTTTTTTTAATTTATTTTTTGGCTTAAGTTTGTTGTGATAAGTATCTTTATATAAATGTGGTTGTTGCTCTATTTATACCAAACTCTAAATAAGGTTTACAAATTTATATCACTTGCGTTCTCCATCTGCCCTTAATGCTTCTTGGTTCACCAAAGCCACCATCCAAAGGTTTTGTTTTCTTTCCTCTTTTTTGGCAATTTTAAGGAAGGTTGTTTATCTCTTGACTTATGAGTTTCAGGTATATAAATGGAGTTTATGAGTTGTGAACAAAAGGAGCGTGTTTCATGGTGGGTGTTGATGTTGTGTACGTCCCCTCTCCTGTTAGATCATCCGTACTCCATCATCTTAACAGCAGCAATTTCTTTTGTTTTCTCTTCACATCCTCTTTATGTTGGTTACTTCTTCCATTTTTTATTCCCTAACCTAATTTAATTCTTGTCCTTTCTCTTCTAACACTTTTTCTTAACTTCTTTCATTTTCCAATCCTTTGCTTTCTCTATCATCATTAACGTAATCCATCTTTCTTTTTATTCACATTTTAATGTTGTATCCCCCTTTCTCTTTCACCTATCATCCAGGCTTTTTATGAAGATAAGAATGATGTTGCTGTGCCGTTATGTGAGGCTGCCGAGATGATCAATGGTGATGATTATGGGATTCGACAGCAAATAGGCAGTGATAGCAGTTTCTATGGCTCCATATATTATTCCAGAAGTACCCCTAATGTAATGGTCTCTTCTTCTTTATCTCACTTCTTATTTCTTATTTCTTATCTTCAACAAAAGAAAATATATAAAATTAAAATTTTTACCAAATTCTTGGGTTGTTGGTGTTTGTTTTTTTGTGTTGGAAATGGGGTTATGTGCAGATGTGAAAAGATTTTAATTCACAAGGCGAAAGAAGGAGGCATTGATGTCATTGGAACCTATGTCTTTCGGAATGTTCATGAACTCCTGTACTTCGTTTTATTTTATTTTATTTTTACTCTTTCTTTCTCAAGTCCTTGGTTCTGTCTTTGACTCAATCATCTTCTCATGAATTTTTCTAACATTTTGAACTATGTTCTGTGGTGTTTTTTGGTGATGTGAATGAAATTTAGTACAATTTCAAATTTAGGTATCATTTGGTGAGCTTTGTGAAGAAAATACCAAAAGTAGGGCTATATGTTGTTATATATCATTAAATTATTACTTGATTTTTTTCATCACAAGGTTATGAGATTTTTTAAAAAGGATGCACATAATTAAGAAAAGAGAATGCATGGATAGATTAGGAAGGAAGTGATGTGTGAGCATCTTTTCTATCTTTTTCTAGTAAATTTGTATTTAAATTGTTAAGTTTAATCAATATTTAAATATCATTTAGCCACTATGAATGCTACTTTGAGTTGTGTACAATTCTGTTTATTTCAGGTTGCATTTTGGACGAATTTAACAGAATTTGCGTGAAGAAACGAAGTCGCAGCAAAATCAGGAGGTGGCGCCAAACTTGGAGAACAGGAGCACTACACTTTCCCATTACATGTGGTCTCAACGGCACCAAACTTGGGATTCTCCAAGTTTGGCGCCACACACTCAGACTCCAGGAATACAAGAAGTAGATGATGAAACCAAACTTGAGACATCTCAAGTTTGGCGCCAGCTAAGGAAACCTTGAAGATTTCATACGGCCTCAACGACGCCTCCAAGTTTGGCGCCACCTTTAGCATATCAAGTGGTCCCCATTCGTCCAAGTGAAAACTGCACGAATTATTTATTAAGTTTTGATTAAATTTTATTTTATTTTTAAAATAGGAAAAGATATTATTTAGTTTTAGGAAATATAATTTATATTAATTAGGATTAGATATAAAAGGGAAAAGAATCGGTCTTTTGGGCTCCTCTCTTCTCTTCTACCTCATTCCGCAATTGACAGTTTTTTAGAATCCTTATTTTCTCTCTGAACCATGAACAACTAAACCTCCACTGTTAATTAAGGTTAGGAGCTCTGTCTATTGTATGGATTGATACTATTATTTTTTTTATTTTAATTCATGTACTGATTTCTATTTCAAGAATTGTTTTCGTTCTTTATCTTATGAATTTGGGTGGAACGGAAGTATGACCCTTGTTCTAATTGAGTTCTTGTATAACTTGGAAAAACTCTTTACTTGAACAACAGTTTGAAAACAATTTCTCCTAAATTTCTAATTATTTGGACTTAATGGAATACATGAAATATAATCCTCTTATATTTAGGTAATTAGGGTTTCTGTGGCATATAAACTAGAATTGAACTTCACCCTCTAATTGGAATCAAGTGACCAAGGAATTGGCGGTTGATGAAAGTTAGAGGAGACTAAAAAAGTCTAAGGAATTAGGGTTTAATCACATATAGTTTGCCATGAATTGAATCTTGCATGATTAAAATAGTTAATAAGAAAAGTCAATCCGAAAGATAGATATCTCTGAAACCTTAACCGTTTTCTCTATATATATTTCACCTCAATTTACTGCTTATTTTCTGATTCTCTGAATTACTGTTTGATGCAATTGAACTCTCAACAATCTTTTCTGTTTGTCTAACTAAGTCAGTCACTTAATCATTGTTGCTTAATTCATCAATCCTCGTAGGATCGGCCCTCACTCACCTGAAGTATTACTTAGTACGACCCGGTGCATTTGCCAGTTAGTTTGTGGACTTTAAATTTCGCACCAGGAAACTCATTAAAAAGACTTCTAGGAGATTAGGAGAATGATAGTGATAGAGAAAAAATAAACAGCAGGGCTATATGTCTTATCATGCTAAGTTACACGTTCTCTTTACATACATGGTGTTTAGGCGTTAGTACTAACATTTGTGATTGAACATTATGTACAAAGAGATAAATTAAGTGTACCATAGAATTTCAAAGTTTCTTAATGGTTAATCAAGACTAGAATTGAATTGTGCATTCATTGAGTTCTAACTTCCTATAGTGTTATAATAGTTTAAATAGTTCCAGTATGTGTATGTTTTTATCAGGAAATTCAAATTTTTGAAGTTTTGCAAATTGATTGGATTTTCTAATTTGTTATTCTCACAACCTTCATTTTTCAGCCTTAAAAGATACATAAGCTTCATAAATTCAGACAAGCAATGTGGTATCATGCTTGCAAAACTTGCAACAAAAAAAGTCGTAGAGAGAGAGCATCTATGTTGGGTATTGGTGTGAAGGTTGCCAAAAAATGATGAATAATGCAGTTTAAGAAAATTCAACTTTTGAAATCTTTATTCTGAAAAGAAGTTTATATTATAAAATGTTATTAAAATTTAGTTTGTCCTCTTTTAGATACATTATGGCTATAAAAGTTGCTGATGATAGTGGGGAGGCTTATGTCTCAATCTTCAGTAAAGAAAGTCAGAAGATTGTTGGTTGCTTTGCTAATGAATTAGACACCTTAAAAACTCAATTAAATGTGTAATTGGTTGTCTTTATATAGTTGATTTTGAATATAATTTATTTAATCATTAATTTCTTTTTGTTCATTTCAGGAGGTTAATGTATGCTGAGATTTTAAAAAAGTGACCCTTTATTATTTAGAGTTTGCTAGAGGATGATTAGAACTTTTTTCTCTTCTCATATTTATTATAATTATGTTTTCTTTCCAAACATTGTATTTACAGCTATGCATGTGCTGTGTTTTCATTGAACATATGTAATTTTACTACTCTATATTTTTAATTATATCATATCCTATTTTTTAACACTTCCTTCTTTCTGTTATTTTAGACACCATTTATCAATACATTATAAATAATAGTAGTAGCTTAATCCGTATATATTTTTTTTAATGTTCAGTATCTAAGGTATATTTGATCCCAAATCTCATATCTTCTAATAGTAATGCTAATTATATCATCTAAGTACCTATGTAATATATTAAAATTAAAAAATCATGTAGAAATAATTAGGGATGACCATCATTCTTTTAATCTTTTTGTAGATTACATTTTCCATCAATAGATTATTTTTGTTACATTGAATGGTGAAAGCATATTTTTTGTACCATCTAATTTATATGATAATCACATCATATATCACTATATTTTAGTTTAACTTTCCAATAATCAAAATATATTATTACATATCACATGTTTTTATTTTTTATACTTTAATTGCTTTTTTTTATTTGGTTTATTTCATATTTTGATTTTCAGGCCTGCTACACATACAAGTCTTTTTGACTTACAACCTATACAAATTGTTTCAAGTTCAAGAAAAAAGCATGCGCACCACTCTTTTAGAATCAAGCGTCCAACGCACGCGCCTTAATCACCCTTCCACAACACATTCACTCTTCCTCTTCTTCCTCAATCAAAACGCAAACCGTCAAGATTTAAGGGACATTCGAAACAAATTATGATTATGCAGAAACGTTCTAACTCCTCGCGAAGAGTAGAAGAAATCAAGAAGAAAAGATACAAATCTCCATCAAAAATCACCAGAAAAAACGAAGAAACATTATTCAAGGTACTGTTTTACTGTTCTTCTAGGTTTTTCTTCTAGATTGTTTCTGTCATGTGCCTCATCCTTAACCAGCAAAACATTAAAAGATTTCAAAAAGAAATATACTGTCTCCCCATGTTTTAGGTGTATTTCTTAATTTCTTTGGGTGTATTTCTGTAATCCTTTGGTGTATTTTTGTAACTGTTTGGGTGTATTTCTGTAATCCTTTTTGTAACCGTTTGGGTGTATTTCTGTAATCATTTGGGTGTATTTCTATAATCGTTTGGGTGTATTTATGTAATCGTTTGGGTGTATTTCTGAAGTTCTATTATCTTTAAAACGATTTCAAAGCTTGATTTCAGAAACCATGAAAATCGAAAAAAAAAAGAAGCAAAGAAAGAACGCACGAAGGAGATCCAACAAATTTGGCAAGAAACTCAAAAAAAGAAACGAAATCTTTTGAAACATAGTAGTTATATATTTGCGCGTTAATTGATTTTAATTGATTTAAAAGTCTTTTAAAGAGGTACATAACATAAATAGCACGTTTAGTGGATTTTGTTCTCTTCAAACTTGTAAAGCTTGTAAATACAAAACACTTGTAAGTAAAAATTCTCTTTGATTTTCTTCTAAAACTTATTACCTTATATAGACAATATTAGAATGTTCATGTAAATCTTGAACTAAATCACATGATTCTGTTTTTATTATATTTAATTATTTATAGTTGACTCATTCATAAGGATATATCAATTTGTACTTTTTAATTTTCAAATTCCAAAAAAAATATACTATTTTTGAGAGATATATATATTT
>NC_029792.2:15477296-15477614 GCF_000816755.2 Arachis ipaensis
TTATTTTTTATTTATGAATTTTTCTTTAAAATTAATTGTAATTTTCCTCTAACATTTTGGATAAAACATAATTGTTTGATTATTTAGTAAAAGTTCAATTTTTTTTTTTGTAATATATATGTTTAATTTATCTATTAATCATAACCTTTATTTGAATGAAAGTAATTTATTAAATCTGGTAATACAGCATCCATTTATTTATATTTTGTGCTGGACATGGTACTATTCTTATTTTCATGTAGTTTTTTTTTTCTATTATATAATGCAAGATGTTAATAAACCATTATGTATATATTATGTAATTTTTAATTTCCATGC
>NC_029792.2:15477725-15480914 GCF_000816755.2 Arachis ipaensis
TTTATATTTTTTTTAATAGTCAATGAATAAAAGTATAAAACACATCAACAAGAATGGGCATTGATTCGATGCACCGAGACAAAAAAAAATAATAAAAAAGAAAATTTTGAAACAAACATGAGTTAAATTGCAATGAGAACACGTCATTTTTTACTCCAATGTCATGTTTAATAAAAAAAATCGCCAATTCTCAGATAGCAATATAGCATAGCAGCAACAAAACGAAGAGGAAGAAAGCATAGCAAGAAGTATTTTATTAATAATTTAATATAAACAAAGTTGAAAAAATTCAAAACTATATCTTTGTGGTTTATAAACTTATTTTGGATAAATTTCTTTCTCTTATTTTTTTAGTTTATTTTTTATCAACAAAAAAATAAATTATTTTCATACAAACTAGTGCTTATGAAATGATATCTATATATAAAATTAAAATTTTTTTATTTAAAATACATAAATTATAACACCCTAACTACCAAAGTTCACGCTTCCGGCTGCGCGATTCTGATAGCTCGGACATTACGACGACACTTATATTATTTAATACTAAAGTATGAGCCTGTTTCAAACTTTAAACCGCAATACCGTTCCCAAAAATACTTTTGCTATACAACGTACATCCATACATTCAATACACTTACAACAACTCACAAAGAGTACATCCATATATATACACACATATATATATATATATATATAAATAATATTACAAGCATTACCCAATACAATTCCTATCCCTCTTACAGAATATATCAAGATAAAGGCGAGGGTATAATAAGTAATAATCTAAAGCAATACAGAGCTTTTCAACAACAACTAAATAAACTCTTTGTGACTTCTGCGCCCATATCCTGAAAGGGAAAAAATGTACGGGGGGTGAGAACATCATCCTCGAAAGGGTTCTCAGTAGAGGGTTTTTGGGAATTACTGTAATAGGATACGTGAAGATAAACCGTACTAGTGATTGATAACCGTCTTATGCCTCCTTTTCAAAAACAACGGTTTATAATAAAAGTAAAGTCTGAAAATCTTTTCTGAAAGAAGAACCGTTCAATTCTCAAAAACTCAAAAGCCTTTCAAAAAGATTTATTTATGCTGAACCAAAATAGCCTTTCATATTTTTCCAAACCAGAAACACACAAAACCGAAACCAACCACCGGTCCATCTCATTTTAACCACGGCCCTAGGCCCAAACAATCCAACCATCAACCAATCACCACAATCCAACAAAGTTCCAGTTGCAAACACAGATAGGAAGTTCAAGCACAAACAAACAGTCACAGCAAGTAGAACAAATAGCAGTTAATCACAAGTAATCACAAGGCAAACCAAGTACAATATGCACACCCAAACAATGTCACATAGATGCATATGATGCATGCTTGTCCCTAGTGGCTGATGATATCATCTGTCGGTTATAGAGCCAACCCGACAAGTCCTGGTAGCTAACCATTGAACTGTCCCTCTATCGTGTCTCCCCAACTCGAGTTATACTCAATATAAACTTGATCATAATCATGATCCATATCCATCACCCTCACTGGTGAATATTTATGGGGGTGAGCTCATTCGGGGCTTTCACAGTGCCCGGCCACCCTGACGACATAGGGTCAAAAGAGCTTCGAGTCTCAACCTGGAGCACGTGGTGGCTAGCCACTGCTTTCTCCCAGGAAAACTCTTATCTCCGATAGTGGAAGTGCAACATCACAATTATCAATATCTCAGCATATATGCATTCATTCTCAGCCATGGATCAACATCCATCTCAGCCATCCGGCTCACGGTCCAATCCAGAACCAGCCAATATTGATAATCATACACAGCCATTCCAACTCACGGTTCAATCCAGAACCAGCCATTATTCATAATCATACACAGCCATTCCGGCTCACAACAAAACAACACTTCCACCATTCAACATCATCAAATTCATAAAACCGGCATTTAAGCCATAAATCACTTTTTTCAGTTCATTTCACTTTGAAATCAGATTTCAACTCTTTTCAGCCTTGCCTTTAAAGATCTCATTTCTCAAACTATCTCAGGCTCATAAGCCACTTTTACTCAAGGAAAATTCCCCTTTTTAAAACAAGCCACTCTCGGCTTCCTCTTTCCAAAACTTCCAAAACCATGGAAAGTTAAAGATTCCTTTTGAAACATTCAAAATCACCCATCCAACAATGGGATTTTTGTAACAAAAGTTCCTCGGCAGAGTCCCAAGTCCTTAGGGAAGAATAGCATAACTCATTTCGCCAAATTCATTTAAAATCATTAAAACATTGGCTTTTCGATTTGAGTAATAAAATAGGATCTAAGCCAAACCGAGTCACGTAATCATTTACTTCTTTCAAAGCCGTTTCCTTTACTTAGGCAAAACCAACTTCAACATCTATGATAAATTCTAGAACGTTTCAACTGTTCAAAATTGTTTTAGTCTTGCAAGAATTCAGAATTCGAAGAGTACTTAAAACCTTTCTCAAAACATTTCAAAATGAAACTTGTCAATAGACATTCAAGTTCTTTCAAAGTCATTGAAATTCCTCTAATTGAAACCCTCAAGTCAAATTCAAAGGCATTGCCCTTGTCACACTTAAAATAGCTTTAAAACATAAGTTTCATCTAAATAACTTTCCCCTGAAAGAGATACAATGCCTTTCTTAAGAAGCAAGACTAAATCACAATTTCCTCTTTAGTAATTCATTTCAAAAGCATGAATCATCCTTTTCTTGATAATTCAAATAAAATAGTATAAGTCTTTAACTCATCATTTTTCCAAACAACATTTCAATAAAGACTCGGATGTTATAGAAATTTCGGCAGCATCTCCCCTAAAACTTGGACTTTGCCACCCGGTTCGGGTCCGAACTAAACCGTTCCACAATCCTTTTCAACAGTCTAGAATCCAAAATCAATTCAAAATCAAGCTAAATCCAACAGTCGCCTCATTGGCATATCTCAAGAAAACTGTTTCAAAATCACACCAATATCAACTGAATTAACTCATTTCCAAAGCTTTAAAGAAACGGTTCAGCAACAATCATTTATCAAACCAGATCATTTAAAGCAAGCCAGGCTGAATTCAAGAGTGGATTCTATTTTTCACATTCTCAATAAAATTAACTCAAATAAATTCTCAACGGGTTAAACTCAATCTCAAAGCTTTAAAAGAATCAACTTGAAAAGCATTT
>NC_029792.2:15481123-15483669 GCF_000816755.2 Arachis ipaensis
AAAAAACTTTCTTGGGTACATCCTAGCTGTGTGTCCAGATTCCTCACAAGTAAAATAAGCGTTCGTTCCTTACAGCATCCAAATATAACATAACCATAACCATGGAGATCATAACAGCTATGAGGATAGCTGTGCCTCGCATCGATTCGTCATTCGGAACTCAATTAAACTATGTCTATTCGCAGTCATTAAGGTCCTATCCGCACCAAACAATCAACATTAAGGTGATCAGTCTTAATATTTCAAGTAAGGCACGAACATTCCCAAAATGAGCACTCATAGACATTCATGCCAAATGTATCTTAAAGATACCCTAATGGCGTGAGACACACAAGCAGAGTATGCAATGAAGCATAGTCAGTCCACTTCCCAGGCTTTACTGGGAATGAACTGCTCTGATACCAAATTGTAACGACCCAATTTCTGGTACGTCATGATCATACTAGAAACTGAGCGCTACCAACTTGTCTTCCTAATTATTATCTATTATTTATTATATGAGCCTGATTCGTTGTTAAAAGCGTAGTTAGTTAGCGAGGGTTCTTTTTTTTTTGAAAACATTTGGATCAATAGACGGAATCATTCATAATCAACTCACAGCTGATAACAGATAAAACAGTTATAAGCAACCACACATAAATACATCACAACTAGCTAGCAACATTCAGTTATCCAGCCTTTATTAGAAAATAGACTATTAGTTAGAACGCCCCTAGATATAGCTAAATAATATCTATATACATATATATACATACAACATCCCAGGTCCTGACCTGTTCAAGAAGTCCCTAAGCTGGCGCCCAGGCTAGCCTAGACTCTATACTCGCCTAGTCCCTCTAAACTACTAAAGTGAGGGAAAGTGCATTCTAAGTCTTCAAAACTCAAGTCAGGTGGAACGTCACCAAAAGGTAGAACATCATCTGCTACTCCTCTGCACGATCAGACATTGCCATAGGACATCTCTCTGGTACCTCATCAAGTAGCCACACAACAGGAGTCTCGTACATAGGATTTAGGTTAAAGTTCACGTACAAACAGGGTGCAGACATTGGCTGGTCTCACAGTATATACATATAAACAGAGAACGGGATTCACCCTAGACTCAGAAGACTACCTAGAGCGGAATCCTTTTCGCAAACGATCGTCAGCGAACTACGGAGAGGAACTCTTGCTTCCATCTGAAGGGGGAAGGGAGAGAGAAGGGGTAAGAACTGGGGAGTTCTTAGTGGGGTCGGGGTTATTAGTTAAGTTCATTAATTCTGTGTTGTTTAGCAGATAAATAGCAGAATACCGAGAGTAGTGAACAGAAGAAGCAGAAAACTAGAGAAAACAGAGAAAAAAGAAAGCAAAACAAAAACAAGAGAATACAAGAAAATAAAACACAGACACAGTGAATAGAATACAAACAAAGAAATCATACATTCAAACAACAACCATAACAGAGTAAATGCGCAACCAAATATGATGCATATGATGCATTAGTGCAGGTAATGAGCTCATTTGTCGGTTACTAACCCGCTCCCGACGTTATCCAGCAACCTCTGTCTGGATAAGGCTTTCCTATTGGCTATACCCCTGTGTGCAGGAAATAACCCCTCTGCCACCACAGGGTCCACTGCACGCAGGAAATAACACATCTGCCACTGCAGGGATGTACGCCGACACACCTTCTGTATACAGGAAATAACCCCTCTGCCACTACAGAAATGGAACAGGTGGTCACGGTACTTCTGTAGCAGGAAATAACCCCTCTGCCTTACAGAAATAAAATATGGATCTGTACCGTAGGAAAGCGTTCTCAGTGATCACACCATTATCTATCTGACTGCCTCACTGCAGCAGATGATCATACAAGTATATCTGGAGTTGCCTTAACGCAACAAATGAATAAACACATCTCTTGGGTTGCCTCAAGCAACAAATAAATATCTCTTGGGTTGCCTCAAGCAACAAATCATCACATAATCATTCTCATTATCATCATTCATCATCATTCTCATTATTCATCATCATTTTCACATTCTTATGCAGTACCTCTTTCTTTCTCTGTTCAATCATACTGTACAAACTTTACATCTTTCACTTTTACAACATCTTAATTCAAACCATTTCTCTTTATCACATTACTCTTTTCTCTTTGTCTTTTTACTTTGCTCTGATTACTCTTTTCTCTGTATCCCTTTACTCTACTCTGGTTACTCTGTTCTCTGTGTTTCTTTACTCTGCTCTGATTTCTCTGTTTAACATATGTATTTAAAGCTTATGTAAATTTCGGTATGAATAGTTAGTCTGTCCCAAGTATAGGTTCATTAAGTCTATACTAAAACAGTTTAACTTTTCATATAATACATAACCCTATTCGCAATTCCAGGACTAACTATGTTGCCCTAGTTC
Organism: Arachis ipaensis; assembly: GCF_000816755.2. Lineage (NCBI taxonomy): Eukaryota > Viridiplantae > Streptophyta > Magnoliopsida > Fabales > Fabaceae > Arachis > Arachis ipaensis. The sequence goes on from NC_029792.2 coordinate 15,483,518, forward strand.
TTTCACTAGTCTCTGTCTGTTTTTCTGTCATTAAAACTTTACAGACTTTTTCTTCGATTTTTATCTTTTCTTCAACTTTTTATCTTTTATTTATCTTTGCCTCACTAATATGTTTTTACCAATCCCTAAGTGTTTTATGAAGGTAATTATGA
>NC_029792.2:15483876-15490630 GCF_000816755.2 Arachis ipaensis
TTAAAACCCCATCTTTTCTACATGATTTCAACACAAATTGAACCTCAATTTAAGCTTAGGTTTTCGTTTTTCCATCTGCCCAAGAACATGAACTTTAAAGCTTGAATTTCATCAAATTTCATCAAAATTTCACCAAATTTTCACCAAGAATCAATCATATAAGCAACCAATTTTTAGCACAGCCAATTTATACAACATTCACACAACTCAAACACAAATAATCAAGATTAATTTCGTGACACCCTACCTGGTTTTGCTGCTCCTAATTCAGTTAGACTTTCAGGTGGTCCTTAAGCACTTTTTCCTCCTAAAACACATCAAGAACAACTTTAAATTGACAAACTCTCAACTGACCAAATCTCCCTCAGCATGTTAGGAAGAGATATCTCACCTTAGACTTGCTGGAAATTAACGTTTCTTGGCCCTCAAGTCAAGTTAAGCATGATTCCTAAGGAAGAACATCAAGAGAACACATGTTTTGCATGGTTTTCCTTGAAAACCGAATTGAAATGGGAGGGAGACAGCCATCTCACCTTATTTCCATCCTTGATAAGTTACATGGTTATGTAGAGGAAGAAGAGAGGATCATTTTGGTGAAATTGGAGTTTTGATTTGAGTTTTGGTTCAGAAGAAATCAAGCTTTGAAGATTAAGTGTTCATGAAAGTTTCTCTCTTTTCTCTCCTTTCAATTTCGGCCAAAGGGAGTAAATGACCAGCCTTGGAGTGTCTTGGGGGTGTAGGGTGAGTTGTGATTGGTTGGCTTGGAGGTGGATTAAAATAATATTAAAATATCTCTGGTGTACAACTACTAAAACTAGGTGTATCAGAACACTCGTAAAAACATCTCTAAAAATTATTTTCTGAACTACTAGCATAAATGACACTAGTAACATATTTATTATGAGAATATTACATGTATAATGAGGCCTTAGCATTGCTAAATTCATCAGAGAGTGTTGGTGCTAAGATGCACCAGTAAATCGTAAACCCGGTTAAACCAATTTTCTGTTTTTAACTAAAACTGACCAGGTAACCTTATAATATTATTCAAGAAGCTTCTAATACTAATATAATGATAATATCATCCTATTATCTCTCTTCTCTCATAAATCGAGTCCGATTCGTCAAACTGAGACTATTTAAAAAAAACAAATCAAAACTTCTAACCAATACGGTTCAAAAACCAGGTTCTTCGTGACTGCGTTATCGAGCTTGTCTCAGAAAAGGTTCTAACTTAAAGATGACATAATGACAATGAGGATTGAGATACTTGATGATATATCAAAGGTTTTCCCTTTACTGATCTTCTGGAGAAATCCGTACTTTCAGAAAAGATTTTGCGTTCTCGAAAACCGGGGTTGTTACATTCTACCCTCCTAAAAGAAAATTTTGCCCTCAAAATTTCAGTTACCTGAGAATAGATGCGAGTAATTAGCTCTCATCTTATCTTCCAATTCCCAAGTGTGCTCTTCTTCTCCTCTTGGTTCCCATGCTACTTTGACTAAGCGAACAGTCTTGCCTCTTAGCTGCTTATCACTTCTTTCTACGATCTGAACTGGTGATGCTTGATATGTCAAATCATTGTATAACTGTATTGTTTCTGGTTGTGAAACGTGACTATCATCGGGAACATATTTCTTAAGTTGCGAGACATAAAAAAAAAACATCATGAAGGTTTGATAAATAAGGAGGAAGGGCTATTTGATAAGCTACTAGACCGACTCTTTTAAGTATTTGGAAAGGTTCTATGTATCGTGGGTTAAGCTTCTTAGTCTTAAGGGCTCTACCTATTCCAGTAATCGAAGTTACTTCTAGAAAGACATGATCTCCCTCACTAAACTCTAAGGGTCTACGTCTATTATCGGCATAGCTCTTTTGTCGGCCTTGTGCCGTCTGGATCTTTCGACGAATCTCCTTTATCTTCTCAGTAGTTTCTTACACTAAGTTTGGACCTAAGACACTAGGTTCCCCATCATCATTCCAACACAATGGTGTCTGACATCTCCTTCCGTAGAGAGCTTCATATGGGGCCATCCCGATACTTTATTGGCAACTGTTGTTGTAGACAAATTCGACCAACAGCAAATACTTATCCCAGCTGCTTTGGTTGTCTATCATACATGATCGTAACATGTCTTCTAACGTCTGGATTGTCTGCTCTGATTGTCCGTCTATCTGAGGATAGTATGCTATACTCGTGTGCAATTCTGTTTCGAACGCTTTCTGAAAAGCTCCCCAAAATCTAGTAGTAAACCTCGAAACTTGATCTGAGACAATTTACGAAGGTATCTCATGTAGTCGTATGTTTTCTTGAATATATATTCGTGCTAGCCTTTCTAAAGTATAGTCAACTCGAATCGGAAGAAAATATGTTGATTCTGTTAACCTGTCCACAATTACCCAAATAGCATCGTGTCCTGTTGAGGTCCTTGGCAATCCCGTGACAAAATCCGTAGTGATCTGCTCCTATTTCCATTATGGTATTTCCAAGGGTTGCAGGGTTCCTGACGGTTTCTGGTGTTCCACCTTCACCTTCTGGCAGGTTAAACATTTTGAGACATAATCAGCTACCTCTTTCTTCAAGCCCGGCTACCAGAACATTTGTTTCAAATCCTTGATACATCTTTGTTACTCCAGGATGCATAGAAAATATACTTTGATGAGCTTCTGCAAGAATCCTTTGCCGCAAATCTCCAGAGCTAGGCACACAAATTCTGTTCTTATATCTCCAGAGGCTGCTACGATCTAGTCTTACAGCTTCTGGTTCCTCTACTTTCATCCGTCTCAGCATCGTCATCATTTCTGAATCCTGTGCTTGTGCTTGCTGAATCCTAATCTTAAAATCTGGTGTTATATGCAATTGGGCCAAACGGACTCCACTTGACGTCTCAGTCATAGCCAATTTAAGGTCCTCAAATTCCGCGAGTAACTTTTCTTCCTTTATCATCATCCAAGAGATATTCAAATTCTTCCTGCTCAAAGCGTCTGCCACCACGTTCGCTTTTCCTGGGTGATAACTTAACTTAAAATCATAGTCCTTCAGGAACTCCATCCGCCTTCGCTGTCCAGAATTTTCACTTTGATAGTTTATCATATAACTTCCGAGTCCTCAGTGTCTGCAATACAGTCCTTAGATGCTCTTCATGCACTCTTTCTGTCTTCGAATAGATGAGAATATCGTCTATGAAAACTACTACAAACTGATCAAGGTATGGACGGAAAATACGATTCATGTAATCCATGAAAATCGTAGGAGCATTAGTTAGTCCAAACGACATAACCGTATACTCATAGTGACCATAACGAGTTCTAAATACAGTCTTCGGTATATCTGATTCTTTCACTCAAATCTAGTGATAGCTCGATCGCAAATCAATCTTCGAGAACACAGTTGCACCTTCCAACTGATCCATCAAATCATCTATCCGTTGAAATGGATACTTGTTCTTGATAGTGTCTTTTTTTAGCTGTCGGTAATCTACGCAAAGTCTGATTCCACCGTCCTTCTTCTTTACTAGCAATACTGGAGCTCCCCAAGATGATGCACTAGGACGAATAAATTCCTTTCCAAGTAGCTCATCCAACTACTTCTTCAACTTTGTAAGTTCCAGTGGTGACATCCGGCACGGTGCTATGGAAATTGGTCCGGTTTCAGGTACTAGTTTAATGCTGAATTCTATCTCTCACTAAGGAGGAAACTCAGGTATGTCGTCTGCGAAAACATCAGGAAATTCCTTCACCACTCGGATTCGTTCTAAGCTTAGTTCACTATCATTTGAGCTAGCCACTAACAGAACATACCCCTCATAATCACTCCCGCCTAAGGTAACTCTTACAGAATTCAGATATAAGGTGTGGGACAGAAATGGTTTAGTACATAGACTATCAGATGGAATAACAATAGTTCTTTTAAAATAATCAAGGAAAACATGATACTTAGATAACAAAATCTAATCCTAAAATAACTTCTAAACCACATAGAGGCAAACAGATTAGATCATGTATAAAAGTCCTGTTCCTAATAGCGAATGGTACTTGCAGGCACACTAAACTGGTCAAAGCATTTTGGGATGCAGGCGTATGGACAATCAGATCAAAGTTCAACTCAGAGAAATCTAGTCCCAACTCACGAGCAATAGTTAAAGAAACAAAGGAATGCGATGCACCCGAGTCATACAGTACAGTTAGAAATTGATCTTTGACAATACACTGACCTTGGATCAGGGCGTCTGATTGCATAGCATCATCAGCAGTCATGGCAAACACTCGACCTTGTTGCTGGGTTCGCACTAGATTCCAAAAAAACTTTCTTGGGTACATCCTAGCTGTGTGTCCAGATTCCTCACAAGTAAAATAAGCGCTCGTTTCTTACAGCATCCAAATATAACATAACCATAACCATGGAGATCATAACAGCTATGAGGATAGCTGTGCCTCGCATCGATTCATCATTCGGAACTCGATTAAACTATGTCTATTCGCAGTCATTAAGGTCCTATCCGCACCAAACAATCAACATTAAGGTGATCAATCTTAATATTTCAAGTAAGGCACGAACATTCCCAAAATAAGCACTCATAGACATTCATGCCAAATGTATCTTAAAGATACCCTAATGGCGTGAGACACACAAGCAGAGTATGCAATGAAGCATAGTCAGTCCACTTCCCAGGCTTTACTGGGAATGAACTGCTCTGATACCAAATTGTAACGACCCAATTTTCAGTACGCCTAGGACATACCAGAAACTGAGTGCTACCAATTTGTCATCCTAATTATTATCTATTATTTATTATATGAGCCTGATTTGTTGTTAAAAGCGTAGTTAGTTAGCGAGGTACTTTTTTTTTTTTTGAAAACATTTGGATCAATAGACAGAATCATTCATAATCAACTCACAGCTGATAACAGATAAAACAATTATAAGCAACCACACATAAATACATCACAAGTAGCTAGCAACATTCAGTTATCCAGCCTTTATTAGAAAATAGACTGTTAGTTAGAACGCCCCTAGATATAGCTAAATAATATCTATATACATATATATACATACAACAGCCCAGGTCCTGACCTGTTCAAGAAGTCCTTAAGCTGGCGCCCAGGCTAGCCTAGACTCTATACTCGCCTAGTCCCTCTAAACTACTAAAGCGAGGGAAAGTGCATTCTAAGTCTTCAAAACTCAAGTCAGGTGAAACGTCACCAAAAGGTAGAACATCATCTGCTACTCCTCTGCACGATCAGACATTGCCATAGGACATCTCTCTGGTACCTCATCAAGTAGCCACACAACAGGAGTCTCGTACATAGGATTTAGGTTAAAGTTCACGTACAAACAGGGTGCAGACATTGGCTGGTCTCACAGTATATACATATAAACAGAGAACGGGATTCACCCTAGACTCAGAAGACTACCTAGAGCGGAATCCTTTTCGCAAACGATCGTCAGCGAACTACGGAGAGGAACTCTTGCTTCCATCTGAAGGGGGAAGGGAGAGAGAAGGGGTAAGAACTGGAGAGTTCTTAGTAGGGTCGGGGTTATTAGTTAAGTTCATTAATTCTGTGTTGTTTAGCAGATAAATAGCAGAATACCGAGAAGTAGTGAACAGAAGAAGCAGAAAACTAGAGAAAATAGAGAAAATAGAAAGCAAAACAAAAACAAGAGAATACAAGAAAATAAAACACAGACACAGTGAATAGAATACAAACAAAGAAATCATACATTCAAATAACAACCATAACAGAGTAAATGCGCAACCAAATATGATGCATGTCTAGCCCTAGTGCAGGTAATGAGCTCATTTGTCGGTTACTAACCCGCTCCCGACGTTATCCAGCAACCTCTATCTGGATAAGGCTTTCCTATTGGCTATACCCCTGTGTACAGGAAATAACCCCTCTGCCTTACAGAAATAAAATATGGATCTGTTCCGTAGGAAAGCGTTCTCAGTGATCCCACCATTATCTATCTGACTGCCTTCACGCAGCAGATCATCACATAATCATTCTCATTATCATCATCACTTTCACATTCTTATGCAGTACCTCTTTCTTTCTCTGTTCAATCATACTGTACAAACTTTACATCTTTCACTTTTACAACATCTTAATTCAAACCATTTCTCTTTATCACATTACTCTTTTCTCTTTGTCTTTTTACTTTGCTCTGATTACTCTTTTCTCTGTATCCCTTTACTCTACTCTGGTTACTCTGTTCTCTGTGTTTTTTTACTCTGCTCTGATTTCTCTGTTTAACGTATGTATTTATAGCTTATGTAAATTTCGGTATGAATAGTTAGTCTGTCCCAAGTATAGGTTCATTAAGTCTATACTGAAACAGTTTAACTTTTCATATAATACATAACCCTATTCGCAATTCCAGGACTAACTATGTTGCCCTAGTTCGTTCACTAGTCTCTGTCTGTTTTTCTGTCATTAAAACTTTACAGACTTTTTCTTCGATTTTTATCTTTTCTTCAACTTTTTATCTTTTATTTATCTTTGCCTCACTAATATGTTTTTACCACTCCCTAAGTGTTTTATGAAGGTAATTATGAAATTCTGCGCTTAAAGTTGTCTTTCTAAAGCTTTTACAGAAAACTGCCTTTTCCGTATTATTTTATTATTTTATTACTAAATTTTCGAAAATTACCCCACTTTAACTTTTAACCTTTAAAATTTACTTTTTACCACCAGTAACTTTTAATATTTCTACTTTAACCACCCTAACTTTCAGAAATTACAAAATAACCCC
>NC_029792.2:15491208-15532138 GCF_000816755.2 Arachis ipaensis
TCAAACACAATCAATCAAGATTAAATTTGTCAATCTCTACCTGGTTTTGCTGCTCCTAATTCAGTTAGACTTTCAGGTGGTCCTTAAGCACTTTTTCCTCCTAAAACACATCAAGAACAACTTTAAATCGACAAACTCTCAACTGACCAAATCTCTCTCAGCACATTAGGAAGAGATATATCACCTTAGACTTGCTGAAAATTAACATTTCTTGGCCCTCAAGTCAAGTTAAGCATGATTCCTAAGGAAGAACATCAAGAGAACACATGTTTTGCATGGTTTTCCTTGAAAACCGAATTGAAATGGGAGGGAGACAGCCATCTCACCTTATTTCCATCCTTGATAAGTTACATGGTTATGTAGAGGAAGAAGAGAGGATCATTTTGGTGAAATCGGAGTTTTGATTTGAGTTTTGGTTCAGAAGAAATCAAGCTTTGAAGATTAAGTGTTCATGAAAGTTTCTCTCTTTTCTCTCTTTCAATTTCGGGGAAAGGGAGTAAATGACCAGCCTTGGAGTGTCTTGGGGGTGTAGGGTGAGTTGTGATTGGTTGGCTTGGAGGTGGATTAAAATAATATTAAAATATCTCTGGTGTACCACTACTAAAACTAGGTGTATCAGAACACTCGTAAAAATATCTCTAAAAATTATTTTCTGAGCTACTAGCATAAATGACACTAGTAACATATTTATTATGAGAATAGTACATGTATAATGAGGCCTTAGCATTGCTAAATTCATCAGAGAGTGTTGGTGCTAAGATGCACCAGTAAACCGTAAACCCGGTTAAACCGATTTTCTATTTTTAACTAAAACTGACCAGGTAACCTTATAATATTATTCAAGAAGCTTCTAATACTAATATAATGATAATATCATCCTATTATATCTCTTCTCTCATAAATCGAGTCCGGTTCGTCAAACTGAGACTATTTAAGAAAAACTAAATCAAAACTTCTAACTGATATGGTTCAAAAACCAGGTTCTTCGTGATTGCGTTATCGAGCTTGTCTCGGAAAAGGTTCTAAATTAAAGATGACATAATGACAATGAGGATTGAGATACTTGATGATATATCAAAGGTTTTCCCTTTACTGATCTTCTGGAGAAATCCGTACTTTCAGAAAAGATTTCGCGTTCTCGAAAACCGGGGTTGTTACACATTTCGTTTCACAAAACCACAACAATTCAACCAATAGACGTTCATACCCAACCAAGGCAAATCAAGCCATACATAAGGCCGATACAATCACCAAATACACATTCACTCACATCAGTATCCAAATGTAATAATTCCAATATATAAAATATAGTTTTTGGAAAGCGTCCCTAGCTCAAAACGCAATTTCCATAACCCAAACGTCTCTCAGAGTCCTTTCCGCCTCAACCCGAACTGACGGCAACCAAAACCTCAGCTCCCAGTCATGTTCGCAATAACCATAGCAACACTAATCGCAACATACAATAATCAGGACTCGACCCCACGTTACCAAAACTCATATTCAAACAGCTTTAAAACACATAACGGGATATGAACGGGGAAGCTTCAATACAAAGATACTTACTGTAACTAAAGAACACCGTCTGAACCAAAGAACAGAAGCCTCAGCGGTGGTTCCGACAGCCACAGAACCGCCCTTGGCAGCCAGAACCACCGTGACTCAGCCTGTTCCGTTAGTAGTTCCAGCGACTGATGAAGTAGTCCCCAAAACGAATACTAGTTGCAACAGAAATCTCCAAACAGAGCCAGCAACTATCTCCAGTAAAGGCAGTGACAATGTCACTTACTATAACCATTTTATTCAATATAGCTAGTGTCAGCAACAATGCTTCTAGGTAGAAACGAATTGATGGAATAAGAGGGAATCGGAAACAGGGTAAGGCTTACCCAACAGTAGTGGTTCTCACGGTTCAAAATGGAGCCAGGGCAAGGCCAGAGCAACATCAACTCCAATAGCGGCAGTGGTGCTTTGTCAGATTCCAAAAACCCAGGAGCAGAGGTAGAAAGGCATCTCATTTCCTTGATTCATGCGGCGCTGCTCTTCTCTGTACACATAGTAGCAGCGGCTCCCTCTGGTAGCAGCTCAGACGGTGGATACCACCCACGGCGACGGCGACACTTTCTTCCACAACCGTGACAGCAGCGGCGATGGAAGGGTAGCGTTGCTTCCTCGCGACCCATCCCTTTCCCTCTTCTCTGTTCGCAGCTCCAACGGCGGAGGCCAAGGACGGGTTCGACGGCGGCGACGCGACGAGCTGGTTGGCAACGAGGAGAACGGCGGAGGCCCCACGCTCGGCGACGGTGGCAGGCGGCGATGGCTTCCCCGCGGTGGCTCCCTTTCGCGCATCCTCTCTCTCCCTGTGCGCGAGTTCAGCGGCGCCGAGGCAGTGAGGAGCGATGCTCTTCCTCCTCCTCGGTCAGACGACAGCGCGATGGTTGCGGTGAGACCAGCACACTGACACGAGTCTTCCCTCTTCCTCCTTCTTCCGCGACTCAGTCTCCCTTTCCCCTCTGTTTTTCTGCTTCTGTTTCTTTTCTTTCATGGAGAAAGAGGAAAAGAAACTGTGTGTGTTGCTGTTCGTGGATGAAAGGGAAGACATGGTAGGGTTTCGGCTGCTGGGATGAAGGTTTTAGGGTTTTGTTCATTTTTGAAAACTAGGGTTAGGGGCATTTTAGTAATTTCAAATAAAATGGGAATAATTTATTGATTGAAACCCAAATTAAATCCAACACCAATTACATATAGAAAATACTATTTGTTCACCAATTTTACAAATTATTTTCCATAAAATGCCCAAATCAAAATAATTAGAAATAATATAATTAAACCCTTTATTATCCAAAGTAGCAGTATTAATATTTAAAATATTAATTATTTAATCCAAATTATATAGAAATCCTTATTATTTCACAACTACCAACTTTATAATTTGAATATAGAAAATAATCCAATAATTATAAAATTGGATAATAAATCATAACTTGTCCCAAATTCAATAAATCACAACTTGCCTTAATTATCTTTAATAAAATAATCTCTGACATTAAGGCTATTGATGAGCGGATAATTTATACGCTTTTTGACATTGTTTTTAGTATGTTTTTAGTAGGATCTAGTTACTTTTAGGGATGTTTTTAATAGATTTTGTGTTAAATTCACATTTCTGGACTTTACTATGAGTTTGTGTGTTTTTCTGTGATTTCAGGTATTTTCTGGCTGAAATTGAGGGACTTGAGCAGAAATCAGGTTCAGAGGTTGAAAAAGGACTGCTGATGCTGTTGGATTCTGACCTCCCTGCACTCAAAGTGGATTTTCTGGAGCTACAGAACTCGAAATGGCGCGCTTCCAATTGCGTTAGAAAGTAGACATCCAGGGCTTTCCAGAAATATATAATAGTCCATACTTTGGCCAAGAATTAATGACGTAAACTGGCGTTAAACGCCAGCTTTCTACCCAAATCTGGCGTCCAGCGCCAGAAAAGGATCCAAAACCAGAGTTGAACGCCCAAAATGGCACAAAAACTGGCATTCAACTCCACAAATGGCCTCTTCACGTGCAACACTTAAGCTCAGCCCAAACACACACCAAGTGGGCCCTGGAAGTGGATTTATACATCAAATACTTACTCATGTAAACCCTAGTAGCTAGTTTATTATAAATAGGACCTCTTACTATTGTATTAGGCATCCTGGATTGTATTCTGATCCTGTGATCACGTTTAGGGGGCTGGCCATCTCGGCCATGCCTGAACCTTTCACTTATGTATTTTCATACGGTAGAGTTTCTACACTCCATAGATTAAGGTGTGGAGCTCTGCTGTTCCTCAAAGATTAATGCAAAGTACTACTGTTTTCTATTGAATTCTTCTTATTTCGCTTCTAAGATATCCATTTGCACCCAAGAACGTGATGAAGGTGATGATTATGTGTGACGCTCATCATCCTTCTCCCTTATGAACGCGTGCCTGACAAACACTTCTGTTCTACATGAAATAAGCTAGAATGAGTATCTCTTAGATCTCCTGACCAGAATCTTCGTGGCGTAAGCTAGAATGATGGCGGCATTCAAGAGAATCCGGAAAGTCTAAACCTTGTCTTCGCTTATCTGAAATTCCTACCAATGAATTACATAAGTATCTCTATCCCTATTTTATTATATAATATTCGAAAACACCATTATCAATTTATATCTGCCTGACTGAGATTTACAAGGTGACCATAGCTTGCTTCATACCAACAATCTCCGTGGGATTCGACCCTTACTCACGTAAGGTATTACTTGGACGACCCAGTGTACTTGCTGGTTAGTTGTATCGAAGTTGTGACAATCATGAATTAAGATCAGAGCACCAAGCTTTGGAGCCATTACCAGGATTTGTTCGAGCCTGGAGATCACAATTTCGTGCACCAGCTATAAATAACTATATGATTTGAGACTTGATCATAATAAGAATTTTCAAAAGTTCTGGGTCTTACATTCTACGCACCTTATAAAAATTTTCGCCCTCGAAAATTGATACAAAACGAAAGAAATTTCATAACAGTTCACCCTTGAACACATTTAAGGAAGAAGCAAAAATATCTCAAAATATAAACATATATCCGGTTTTCAAATACTTGGATTGTCGTATGCATAAGGATGCAAAGGTAGGGGTGTGATTGCAAAGCAAACGTTACAAGGTAGGCTCAATGCAAAAGATGACATGGGTCAAACATGTGATAGCAAGGCAAGGCATTGAAGGCTATAAAACAGGATGAGGTTACAACGGCGTGCTCGACACCCGCACACTAATCTCATACCAACCTCAAAGTTTCGACTTCCCAACTTCATCAATCACTTAACAATCCCCATATCCGATCATAAGCCTAACGATTGCAAACCCGTTCGCAAGGAACTAAACACCCACAACTCATAATGTTGCACACCTACCTATTCAACTTCCGTATACACATATCACGTCTTAAAGAACTAACGCATCACGTCACTACGTCTACAAGTCGCACGTGATATCAAAACAATTCTCGAGTCTACTCAAAAGAATACAAGATTCTAGCAAGGAGAAACAATATCAAGGATAATGCTCATAGATTTAAGAGAATGTATCCAATTCCCAGATAAACAAAGACGCTCAAGCAATGAAGTTTGCTAGAAATAAATCAATTGACAACTTCAAAGATAACCCTTGGATCCAAGAAATCCAACAGGACCAATAAGAAGAAAATCAGCGCATTAGTTTGAAACAAATTCAAGCTGAGTCGAAGAAGTATGAGGTCTACAGAAAAGAATATCTCAGACCCAAGGCAAAGCTCATAGAACTCAAGAGCATAATTAAAATACTTCCGAATACATTGTTCTTAAAGGAATCGAAAACTTGCGGAAAATCACTTCGCAATCTAGAAGAAAAGTTAAACAACAAACGTCCTTCAAAAGAGTAACAAGGTATAAACGTGGCTTTGCTCTAATTCAATTCCATGCTGAAGTAGATTACATATGGTTTTAAAAACAAAATGCACACAAGTTCGGCTAAGAGCCCAAAATATTTCCTCAAATATGTTAGAAAGATAATTAGGTGCACAACCTAACCAAAAGTAATTCATAAAAACTCGAAATAAAAATCAAATGCTTGTTCAAAAATTCTCCAAGTTCATATTCAAACAAGCGTCTATAAAAATTATAGCAAGGACGAAAGAGAAAATTAAACTCTATTTAGAAAAGAAAATCTGAGGTAGAAATTTGCTTACAATTTGGTAAAGGAAATAAGTGGTGCGTTACAAACGAACCGGTTTCCACTAAACAAGAAAGCTTTTCAAAACTTCATTTAAAATAGCGCATGCCAACTTTTAAATTAACTTCGTCAAAATCGAACAATGGTTTCAATCTCAATCAAGCAACAGAAAGCAAATTTCGTTTAATATTTCTTCAAAGAGAATTCAAAACTTCTTTAAAAAGTTCAAAACAAGACTCTAAAAGTGTTCTTGAAATCACCATCTTAGAAGAACATGCAAGAAGTTTAAGATGTACTAAAAAAGGAGTCAAGCCATATAAGAAAGGATCTTAAACCAAAGTAGTTCAAACAAGATTCACTAGGCATGAGTCATCAAACAAGCTTTCAATTGATTCAAGAGAATACAAAAGTCATAGGAAAAGACACCCCAATCATTAGTAATTTTCCAAGGATAAATCTTTGACTAAAAACTCTTGTAGAGATAATGAGAGGATAGACGATGCACGAAATTGAAACAAATCAAGCTGACTCACATAAGAGTGAGATTCACAAGAGAGGAAAAACCAAGATCAATGGAAATGTTCACAAAATGTGAAAGATTAGTTAAAAACAAAGTCAAGTATGACATTCATAGAGATGGAAGATTTAATAGAGAATTTAGTCCGTTCATAGGAAGAAAGCTATGAGTCCAACATTTTCAAAAGAATAACAATGACATAAACAATGTAGTATGCTAGGTCAAACTTAAATCAAAATGAATTAAGTAAAGTTTATCAAACGAAACTCAACCGGGATAAAAGCGAAAAATCCCCTTTCTTTCCAGAATTTTGAAAAATGCCCAAATATATAATCAAATAAAGATGTGCATTGGAACTATAGTAAAATTACTAAAAAATCAATTTACTTTTAAAGTAAGTGTAGTTCCGTAAACCAGTAAAAGTACATGCGAGATATTAAAATAAGTAGTTGTTAAACTGTGTAAGAAATCTTTAAAGTTTCACATATAGATAAGTATACATCTAGTCAACAGCAATTTTTATAAAAATCTCAAAATTGGCTGGGATCATTATCAAATAAGAGAAAAACTGAATCAACAATTTCTCTAAGAATGTACTCGAAATCAGGAGTTAAAAGGTACAGTGCATTAGGACCAGTTCAAAGCCATATCAAAGAATACAGGAATCAGGAAGAACTCAAACAGAGGTAGATAGATGCAACAAAGATTTCAAACAAGCATATGCACTTAAGATCAATCAAGAAGGCATATGAATAGAGGAATAGAGTTGAAAAAAAAAATCAAACTACTTTTCAAGAGGATTGGCAAACAAGAACTTCAAGTTAGGACAAGAAGGAACAGGTCGACTCGAACAAGATCCAAGACACACAACTGAATAGTCTTGAGAAATAGTTTCTAACGATCCCAAAACCCGCGATTCGCTTTACTCAAAACTCGTATATCATCTATGATAACCCATTAGTGCTCTCATATACATAATTCACTAGTATTAAGCCGGCCAAACTTAATACCAAGAATTATGCAATGCAAGACTAACGACGTTGATCAATAGATCGTCATGTGCATAAAGCTCTAATTCTCGTCATTCGACAAGACCTAATACATGACAAACGATCAGAGCATGCAACTAAAGCATAGCCGGTCCATTCCTCAGGCTCTACAGGAAAGACCGCTCTGATACCATAATGTAACACCCTAACTACCAAAGCTCATGCTTCCGGCTGCGCGACTCTGATAGCTCAGACATTACGACGACACTTATATTATTTAATACTAAAATATGATCCTGTTTCAAACTTTAAACCGCAATACCGTTCCCAAAAATACTTTTGCTATACAACGTATATCCATACATTCAATACACTTATAATAACTCACAAAGAGTAATATATATATATATATAATATTACAAGCATTACCCAATACAATTTCTATCCCTCTTACAGAATATATCAAGATAAAGGCGAGGATATAATAAGTAATAATCTAAAGCAATACAGAGCTTTCAAACAACAACTAAATAAACTCTTCGTGACTTCTGCGCCCATATCCTGAAAGGGGAAAAATGTAGGGGGGTGAGAACATCATCCTCGAAAGGGTTCTCAGTAGAGGGTTTTTGGGAATTACTGTAATAGGATACGTGAAGATAAACCGTACTAGTGATTGATAACCGTCTTATGCCTCCTTTTCAAAAACAACGGTTTACAATAAAAGTAAAGTCTGAAACTCTTTTTTGAAAGAAGAACCGTTCAATTCTCAAAAACTCAAAAGCCTTTCAAAAAGATTTATCTATGCTGAACCAAAATAGCCTTTCATATTTTTCCAAACCAGAAACACACAAAACCGAAACCAACCATCGGTCCATCTCATTTCAACCACGGCCCTAGGCCCAAACAATCCAACCATCAACCAATCACCACAATCCAACAGAGTCCCAGTTGCAAACACAGATAGGAAGTTCAAGCACAAACAAACATTCACAGCAAGTAGAACAAATAGCAGTTAATAACAAGTAATCACAAGGCAAACCAAGTACAATATGCACACCCAAGCAATATCACATAGACGCATATGTGCATGCCTGTCCCTAGTAGCTGATGATATCACTGTCGGTTATAGAGCCAACCCGACAAGTCCTGGTAGCTAACCATTAGACTGTCCCTCTGTCGTGTCTCCCCAACTCGAGTTATACTCAATATAAACTTGATCATAATCATGATCCATATCCATAACCCTCATTGGTGAATATTTATGGGGGTGAGCTCATCCGGGGCTTTCACAGTGCCCGGCCACCCTGACGACATAGGGTCAAAAGAGCTTCGAGTCTCAACCTGGAGCACGTGGTGGCTAGCCACTGCTTTCTCCCAAGGAAAATCTTATCTCCGATAGTGGAAGTGCAACATCACAATTATCAATATCTCAGCATATATGCATTCATTCTCAGCCATGGATCAACATCCATCTCAGCCATCCGGCTCACGGTCCAATCCAGAACCAGCCAATATTGATAATCATACACAGCCATTCCGGCTCACGGTTCAATCCAGAACCAGCCATTATTCATAATCATACACAGCCATTCCGGCTCACAACAAAACAACACTTCCACCATTCAACATCATCAAATTCATAAAACCGGCATTGAAGCCATAAATCACTTTTTTCAATTCATTTCACTTTGAAATCAGATTTCAACTCTTTTCAGCCTTGGCTTTAAAGATCTCATTTCTCAAACTATCTCAGGCTCATAAGCCACTTTTACTCAAGGAAAATTCCCCTTTTTAAAACAAGCCACTCTCGGCTTCCTCTTTCCAAAACTTCCAAAACCATGGAAAGTTAAAGATTCCTTTTGAAACATTCAAAATCACCCATCCAACAATGGGATTTTTGTAACAAAAGTTCCTCGGCAGAGTCCCAAGTCCTTAGGGAAGAATAGCATAACTCATTTCGCCAAATTCATTTAAAATCATTAAAACATTGACTTTTCGATTTGAGTAATAAAATAGGATCTAAGCCAAACCGAGTCACGTAATCATTTACTTCTTTCAAAGCCGTTTCCTTTACTTAGGCAAAACCAACTTCAACATCCATGATAAATTCTAGAACGTTTCAACTGTTCAAAATTGTTTTAGTCTTGCAAGAATTCAGAATTCGAAGAGTACTTAAAACCTTTCTCAAAACATTTCAAAATGAAACTTGTCAATAGACATTCAAGTTCTTTCAAAGTCATTGAAATTCCTCTAATTGAAACCCTCAAGTCAAATTCAAAGGCATTGCCCTTGTCACACTTAAAACAGCTTTAAAACATAAGTTTCATCTAAATAACTTTCCCCTGAAAGAGATACAATGCCTTTCTTAAGAAGCAAGACTAAATCACAATTTCCTCTTTAGTAATTCATTTCAAAAGCATGAATCATCCTTTTCTTGAAAATTCAAATAAAATAGTATAAGTCTTTAACTCATCATTTTTCCAAACAACATGTCAATAAAGACTCGGATGTTATAGAAATTTCGGCAGCATCTCCCCTAAAACTTGGACTTTGCCACCCGGTTTGGGTCCCAACTAAACCGTTCCACAATCCTTTTCAACATTCTAGAATCCAAAATCAATTCAAAATTAAGCTAAATCCAACAGTCGCCTCA
Source organism: Arachis ipaensis (assembly GCF_000816755.2). NCBI lineage: Eukaryota > Viridiplantae > Streptophyta > Magnoliopsida > Fabales > Fabaceae > Arachis > Arachis ipaensis. The sequence continues at coordinate 15,501,093 of NC_029792.2, forward strand.
TTGGCATATCTCAAGAAAACCGTTTCAAAATCACACCAATATCAACTAAATTAACTCATTTCCAAAGTTTTAAAGAAACGGTTCAGCAACATTCATTTATCAAACCAGATCATTTAAAGCAAGCCAGGCTGAATTCAAGAGTGGATTCTATTTTTCACATTCTCAATGTGATGGCTGCGGTGAGACCAGCACGCCGGCGCGAGTCTTCCTCTCCTCCCCCCTTCTTCCGCGACTCAGTCTCCCTTTCCCCTCTGTTTTTCTGCTTCTATTTCTTTCCTTTCATGGAGAAAGAGGAAAAGAAACCGTGTGTGCTGCTGTCCGTGGATGAAAGGGAAGACATGGTAGGTTTCGGCTGCTGGGATGAATGTTTTAGGGTTTTGTTCATTTTTGAAAACTAGGGTTAGGGGCATTTTAGTAATTTCAAATAAAATGGGAATAATATATTGATTGAAACCCAAATTAAATCCAACACCAATTACATATAGAAAATACTATTTGTTCACCAATTTTACACCTTATTTTCCATAAAATGCCCAAATCAAAATAATTTGAAATAATATAATTAAACCCTTTATTTTCCAAAGTAGCAGTATTAATATTTAAAATATTAATTATTTAATCCAAATTATATAGAAATCCTTATTATTTCACAACTACCAACTTTATAATTTGAATATAGAAAATAATCCAATAATTATAAAATTGGATAATAAATCATAACTTGTCCCAAATTCAATAAATCACAACTTGCCTTAATTATATTTAATAAAATAATCTCTGACATTAAGGCTATAAATAACTATATGATTTGAGATTTGATCATAATAAGAATTTTCAAAAGTTCTGGGTCTTACATAAATATTACGTGGTGATAAGTTAAAAAGACTGAAGGTGAGACTGAAGAACTAAAATTCAGTATTATATTAGGTGATTAGAAACATAACTTAGTTCAGAATATTTTAAATTTTTCTTTGAACTTTAGATCTTTTGAACATAGAACTGTGATACATGTCATAAAATCACTCATTTTAAAAGTTTAAGTTGATAGAAGGAGACAATATAATTATATAAATGACTATATTTTTAATATGGATTTAGATCCTCTAAATTTTGAATTTCAATTTAGAGGAAAAGGTATGATATCTCACCATTTATTTTATAGGTGAAATCAAGAAAAAATATAAGAAAAAACATTAAAAAATGAGAGATCACATTTTAGGCTCATTTGAGAAATTTCAAATATAACTTTTTTGAGTTTTTGACTTAAGAAAAGTAGTAGTATTAATATCTAGTATAATTTTCAAAACCAAATTGTAGCATTCTAAGAAGCTATTTAGGAGCTTATAAAGAAGCTAAAAAAAATAATTTTTCTCATAATACTACTATTTTTTTTATCACATTTCTATAAAATAAGTACTTTTAGAACTAAAAACTCAAATATAAAATAACTTATTTAAAAGTTATTTTTAATATAATTATTTATTATTTAAGCTATTTTTTAAAAAAAATTTAATTAAACTATTTACCCAAATTAAACATTTATCTTCTAAAATAAAAATTTAAAATTTAGAGGATCCAACTTCTTCTAACATGCTTATTAATATATCTTTTAAGACTACCTCTTCTTCCTCAAATTGTCTTCTGCCTCTTATATTTTGTTCAAAAAATATTTTGGTCCAATATTTAAAAAAAAAAAATTCCCCCTTTGTTTGTGATGTTTCTCCAGAATTTATAGAGCATGAAAGGCGTTTGACATTCCATAACTTTCAGTTCATTTTTTTATTTATTTGAATTTTTTTTGACAGATTAAGAAGTGGCATTGATGCTTTGTGACTTCATTCAGAAGATATTTTATCAATTGACACTTTTCTTCACTTATCATTATATTTTGTTATTTTTTTCTTGTATTATTTTGATTAATATTTATTATGATAGATGTTGTCGGTAGATCTGATTTGCACAATAAAAAATTTTGAACCTTCGTTCTTGGTCTCCAGAGATATTGTACTATATTAGCCAAACTTCTTCTTCTGCTTCTTTTTTTAATCATAGTGTATAATAATATAAATTAAATTATCAACTAATTTATTTTTATTTATGTTTTTATAAAATAGTATAGTTTAGCCGGACAAAATACAGTATTCACAGTTCTCATCATGCTTCCAAGCATCGTTGTCAACTTGTCATCTCCTTTTGTCATGCTTTTAGAAAATAACAACAGAAAATAATAAATTAAACCAAATTTTTGTTCGGTTAAGCAAATCAATCCAACCCAAATTCTTCTGCTCGAAGTAAATACGTTTAGTTAAACGGATTTTTATGATTATTTAAAAAATCTATAAAAATTCATAATTTTTTTAAAAAAAATCTGTAACTAGCCATTTTTAATTACAATGTTAGTATTTTTTTTTTGGTGACTAATGTTAGTATCTTGTTGGGTTGAATGTCTGACGAAATTTTTTTTATACGTTGAATCAATTTTTTAATTAATATTGATTTATTGCCAAAATCATTTAAAAGAACGGAAGAGAGAAGTAACATAATAAAAAAGATATATATTAAAATATTATTAGAGTTATTAGTAATTAAGAGTTAAGTTAATAATGATTAATAGTTAATAAATAAATATTTATAAAATTAGTTGATAATATTTTTATTAATAAAATAACTTTTATATTATGTAATAATAACTTTAACACAACATCTTCACATATAATATTAGAAGACAAATTTTTTTACAAAATAGAATGCTTTTACAATAGAATGCTTTTACAAAATAAAAAGTATCATAAAATGTATCATCTTATTTTAATAGAATGCTTTTACAAAATTTTTTGTATAATCTAAAAAGTGATGGCAAATAATTTTCACTGTCTTTTTTATTCTCCATGCATTTTATAGTTGCGAAAAAGATGTAAAAAAAACTGAGTCACTTGTATTATTAAAGACGGAGATAGAAGAAAAAAAATGATCAACAATTATAAATGATAGATTTTCTTAGCTTATGGTGTGTATATATATATATATATAAAAGTTCTCTTATCTTTAAATTGTTAGAACATGCAACAAAAAATAAAGATATGATTTTGAATTAGAGCAACAGTTGATGTGTACCTGATCTCCTGTAGAAAGAACACATGAATTTCACACGGTAAATAGATATACACTTCAATTTTTTAATGAGTCATTTGTATACACTAATATCAAATTTTATTGTCATTTCTATTCTTTTGTCGCTTGAGTAGCTTTTTTGTTAATAGTGGTTGCCAAGTGATTTTGTACATGATGTGACATGACCCTTTAGGATCTTCATTCTCTTTTTTCTTTCTCCAAAATTTACTTCTAATAGTCCTAACAGCTATTTTTGAATTACATTCTTTGATCTACATCCACTTTTTAGAGATTGAAAAAAAAAAGAACAGAGACTCTAAATCATTTATAAATTTTTTTTATTCAAATTTAACAAATTCAATAATTTATCCTTTTGTTTTCAATGTGTTGTTATCAAAAGGATCATGTCACACAATTTACAAAGTCACCTGGTAGTCATTGCCGTTGAAAAAGTTACTCAAGTGACAAAAAGATAAAAATGAGAATGGTACTTGATATTAGTGTATATAGATGACTCATTAAAAAATTAGAGTGTACATGTGTCCACCAGATAAAAATTCATGTGTATCCATTTTTCCTTTAATAAATGATGTCGGTGGAAACGTAAACTCAGTATTGCAACATGTTAAATAAGCCGTAGGCTTTTATTAATTACACTTATTATTAGTTTATTAATAATCATTATAATTAATAATCACTTTAATTAATTAAATAACTTCCTATTATATATACTTACAGTTTTCTAGTTAAATAACTTTTTCTATTTCAGCTTTTGATCGATGAATCGAGTGATTTGAAAAAAAAAGTTTAAAATTACAAATTAAAATTTATTTAAATATTTTTTAATTTGCAAAAAGAATTTATCATAGTTTAGTGGTTTGATTTAATTAACTAAGAATAAATGACCATTTGTACCTATGACAGATGAAAACGCTGACATTTGTATCCATGATAGTTTGAAACTAAAGTTATACTCATGATAGATGTTTTCTGTGTGACAAAAATGTCCTGCCTTGAATCTGAGCTTAGTTCGTGGGAATCCGATCCTAGGTGGCACTCCAAGCCCTGAAATCCATATCTTAGTTGTCCATCTTAGGGTATTCCAACTCCCGTGGCCGCCAGATCCAGAAGACCTTCAACAACATCAAGATCATCATCCTCTGCGGTTTCGTCACCATCCTTGTCCTTTGCGGCACCATCGGCGTCAACCTCTCCTCCTCCGACGCTGATGCCGTCAACCAGAGCCTCATCGAGGAGACCAACCGCATTCTCGCTGAGATCCGCTCCGATTTCGACCCCGACGACAACGACATCCCACACCCCTTTCAGTCCCAACGCCACCTCCGCCTTCTCCTTAGGCCCCAAGATCTCCAATTGGGATCAACAACGCTAACAATGGCTCTAGCAAAACTCTGAATACCCTAATTTTGTGAGAGGTAAAGCTCGAATATTGTTCCTCACTAGTTCACCTCCAAAATCCTGTGACAACCCAATTGGTGATCATTACTTGTTGAAGTCGATTAAGAACAAAATTGATTACTGTAGATTGCACGGGATTGAGATTGTGTACAATTTGACGCATTTGGATAAGGAACTTGCTGGGTATTGAGCCAAATTGCCAATGATTAGAAGGTTGATGTTCTCACACCCTGAGGTGGAGTGGATTTGGTAGATGGATAGTGATACTTTCTTCACTGACATGGTTTTTGAGCTTCCTTTGTCTAAGTATGATGATTACAATTTGGTACTTCATGAATTTGAATACCTTAAGATGGACAACTACACCAATAATAACTAAGATATGGATTTGGGGGTTTGGAGTGTCACTTAGGATCGGATTCCCACGAACCAAGCTCAGATCCAAACTAGGGCACTTTTGTGATAAGGAGGACATCTATCATGGGTATAACTTTAGTTTCAGGCTATCATTGTAAGACCCAAAACTTTTGAAAAGTTTTTTTATGATCAAGTCTCAAATCATATAGTTATTTATAGCCTTAATTTCAGAAATGATTTTATTAAAGATAATTAAGGCAAGTTTTGATTTATTGGATTTGAGATAAGTTATGATTATTATCTAATTTTATAATTATTGGATTATTTTCTATATTTGAATTATAAAGTTGATAGTTACGAAATAATAAGGATTTTATATGATTTGGATCAAATAAGTAATATTTTAAATATTAATACTGCTATTTTAGAAAATGAAGAAATTAAGTATATTATTTCTAATTATTTGATTTGGACCTTTTATTGAAAGTAATTTGTAAAATGGATGAACAAATAGTATTTTTTCTATATACATTGGTGTTGGATTTAATTTGGGTTTCAATTACTATATTATTCCCAATTTTATGTGAAATTACTAAAATGCCCTTAACCCTAATTTTCAAAAAAGAAAATGAACCCTACCCCTCATTTGCTTCAGCCGAACCCTCTCCCTCTAAACCTAACAGCCGCAATGCATACACTACTCCCTTCACCACAGAAGAAACCGAAACAGAAGCAGAGAGGAGGAGAGGGAGAAGAGCGTTGCGCCTCACCGCCGCCACCATGCCTTGTCGCCGTGGCCTAACAGCGTCGCCACCGACCCGTGAAGCTGCCACCACAGTCCGTCGTGGCCGCTGCCAGCTCGCCGCGTCGCGTCGCCTTGGAGTCCACCGTCAGGTCCAAGCCGAAGAAAGAGGGAGACGCGCGAAGAGAAGCTTGCGGCTAGCCTTGTCGCCGCCACTGCTTCCATGTCTTCCAACGGCCGCCCTGGGGTGTAGTCCGCCGCTGTCGCCAGTGGAGGTCCCTGCTGTGGAACGGAGGTGAGAGAGAGAAGCAAGATGAATTCCCTCCGCTTCTGGTGCTCTGGTCCGCTGCTACCGCCGCCGGAATCCTTGGCCTCCGCTCCTACCGTTGCTCCATTTGGGTTCTGGGTGAGCGCGCCGCCGTTGCCTTTGGAAGCCGCTACTGAGGCCAGGATGCTATGGCGGTTGCTAATGAAGCCACCGTTGATGGGGCTGCTATGTTCAGTGAATTCTGCGAGTTTCGATTCTTCCGGTAAGGGTTTTAATTGAGGTTTCTGCCATTTTGGATCTTGAGAAGGTTTTAATGCTGCGCGGTCTTTTATAGTTGATCCACCAGAACTTCTGGCCGCCGCCAGAGCTGTTGTCGGGGCCGGTTCGAAATCGCAACTGCTTCGTGTTGTTATTCCGGTAAGAAATTATGTTTCGAAAAGCCTCGCGTTAGTTTTTGGTTGTGTTTGGTTAATAAATGAGTTTTGGTAACGTGGGGTCGAGTCCTGATTATTATATGTTGCGATTAGTGTTGCTATGGTTATTGCGAAAGTGACTGGGAGCTGAGGTTTTGGTTGCCGGTGATTTTGAGTGATTATGAATGTTTGTTTGGCTGAATTGTTGTATGGTTTTATGAAACGAAATGCTTTTGAAGTTGATTCTTTTAAAGCTTTGAGATCGAGTTTAATCTGTTGGGAATTGATTTGAGTTGAGTTGATTTTCTTGAGAATGTGAAAAAGAGAATACACTCTTGAATTCAGCCTGGCTTGCTTTAAATGATATGGTTTTTGATGAATGATTGTTACTGAACCGTTTCTTTGAAACTTTAGAAATGAGTTTATTCGGATGATAATGATTTGATTTTTGAAACGGTTTTCTTGGAATATGGAATTGAGATGACTGTTGGATTTAGCTTGCCTTGAACTAATTTTGGATGTTGAGCTGTTGAAAAGGATTGTGGACTGTTTTGTTGGGACCCGAACTGGGTGGCAAAGTCCAAGTTTTAGAGAAGATGCTGCCGAAATTTCTATAAAATCCGAGTCCTTATTTGAAATGTTATTTGGGAAATTTTGAGTTTAATGTCTTTCCTATTGACTTCGAGGATTGTAAATTCAGGGCTTCTTTTATTACCTTTACTTAAAACAATTATGAAAGCGATGAAGCTACACTTTGAAAGAATTATTGAAAAGAGAATCTTGCTTTGAGGCTGTTTTAAAAAGGTAAAACGGGTTTATGTTTTCTCTATTAAACATAAAGATTTTCCCTTGGAGGAGTTTTCGTGATTTTAAAAGGATTTGGATTTTTATTGATGAACCTCATTATTCTGACGTTTTAAATAAGCTTCAGAGTATCCTTTGAACTCTAGTTTGACACAACAAAAATGATTCGCTTAGCAGTTTGAGACGCTTCAGATTTAATTATGGAATTGAAGCTGGTTTTGTTTAAGTAAAGGAAATGACTTTGAAAAGAGTAATTGATTACATGACTCGGATTGGCTTAGATCCTATTTTATTAATTTAATCAGGAAGCCAAGGTGTTTAATGATTTTAAGTGAATTTGGCAAAATGAGTTATGATATCCTCTCCTAAAGACTTGAGACTCTGCCGAGAAACTTTTATTATAAAATCCCCTTGTTGGATGGATGATTTTGAATGTTTCAAAATGAATCTTTAACTTGCCATGGTTATGGGAGTTGTGGAAAGAGGATGCCGAGAGTGGCATTGCTTTTAAAAGGGAAACTTACCTTGAGTAAAAGTGGCTTATGAGCCTAAGATAATTTGAGAAATGAGATCTTTAGAGCCAAGGCTGAAAAGAGTTGAAACTTGATTTCAAAGTGAATGAATTGAGAAAAGTGATTTATGGCTTGAATGTCGATTTATGAATTTGATGATGTTGAATGGTGGAGGTGCCATTTTGTTATGAGTCGGAATGGCTATGTATGATATTGATTCTGAACTGAATGAATGTATGATTTGAGATCATGGGCAGTAGCAAGGGTTGTGGTTCGTCCCGCTTGCTCCAGGTTAATGTTTGAGATTTGATAACAATGATGATTGATTTTAAATTGAATGAATATATGTGTTGAGATACCTGGGTAGTAGCAAGGATGGTGGTTCGTCCCACTTGCTCCAGGTCAGAGACTGTGACGCCTGGGTAGTAGCGATAGTAGTGGTGATTCCACTCGCTCCAGGTTGAGCTTTTAAACACCCGCCTGGGTAGTAGCCGCAGTAGTGGTTATTCCACTGGCTCTGGGTTGAGCGGGTAGTAGCAATGGGGTTGTAGCTCAAACCTACTTGCTCCGCGATGGGTGTTTCTGTCCATGGTTAGCTACCAGGACGTGTCGGGTTGGCTATATAACCGACAGATGATATCATCAGCCACTAGGACAGGCATGCATCATATGCATCTATGTGACATTGTTTGGGTGTGCATATTGTACTTGGTTTGCCTTTGTGACTATTTGAGATTATCTGCTACTTGCTCTACTTGCTATAACTGTTTGTTTGTGCTTGAACCTCCTATCTGTGTTTGCAACTGGGACTCTGTTGGATTGTGGTGATTGGTTGTTGTTGGATTGTTTGGGCCTAGGGCCGTGGTTGGAATGAGATGAACCGATGGTTGATTTCGGTTTTGTGTTTCTGGTTTGGAATAAAATATGAAGGGCTATTGTGGTTCCGCATAGATAAACCATTTTGAAAGGCTTTGAGTTTTTGAGAATTGAACGGTTCTTTTTTCAGAAAAGATTTTCAGATTTTACCTTTATTGTAAACCGTTTTTTTGAAAAGGAGGCATAAGACGATTATTAATCACTAGTACGGTTTATCTTCACGTATCCTATTACAGTAATTTCCAAAAACCCTCTACTGAGAACCCTTTCGAGGATGATGTTCTCACCCCCCTACATTTTTTCCCTTTCAGGATATGGGTGCTGAAGTCACGAAGAGTTTATTTAGTTGTTGTTGAGATGCTCTGTATTGTTTTAGTTATGGTTTATTGTACCCTCGCCTTTATCTTGTTATATTCTGTAAGAGGGATAGGAATTGTATTGGTTAATGCTTGTAAAGTTATTTATATATATTTATGTATATATATGGATGTACTGTTTGTGAGTTGTTGTAAGTTGTATGGTATTTGTGGATGTACGTTATCGAACGAAAGTATTTTTGGGAGCGGTATTACGGTTTAAAGTTTTAAACAGACTCATATTTTAGTATTAAATAGTATAAGTGTCGTCGTAATGTCCGAGCTATCAAAGTCGCGCAGCCGGAAGCGTGAGCCTTGGTAGTTAGGGTGTTACAATCATAGATACAAATGTCAGCGTTTTCATCTCTCATGAGTACAAATGATCATTTATTCAATTAACTAATTTATAAGGTTAAAGATAGTTAATACTATTCAAGATTAAAGGATATGCAATTCTTTAATAATTGAGGAATGGCTAGAGAATTCACTCACTTTTTAACAAGACAAAATAAAAAGGAATCTTGTTTATCCACTTGGGGTCACATGCACAATCTTCACATTTAAAAATGGGCATCCAGCTAGGGACATTAACTCATCTCCCTTTGCATTAGTGAACCATATTCTATATAATTATTGGTTGTAAACGTCTTAATATCGTTCATTACCCAATACTATACATATCTCTTTCAGCTTCAGTTCCAGTGATGACTTCGAGTCAACCTGCCCCTTCTAACTCAAAGCGACCCTCTGCAAATTTTGCTCCTAGCATTTGGCACGATACTTTCCAAAAATACGCTGATTCTGAATCCTTGGTATCTTATTTAATTTTGTATGATGAAATATCAGTATATTGTTAAACTTATACATATATTCAAAATACGGATAGTATATATCTGATCACTTCTACGCCAGAAACTCAAAATAATGCTTGGGTAAGTGTCTTTAACAAGAATGATAGTTATATATATATGGACGGGATCCCTAGTTGTATAAAACAAGTTATCTATATTGTATTTCTAGTATGCAAATGTAATCCCAAAAATTTCCATAACTTTTTGTATATTTTTGGATATCTGTTTTGTTGAGTTTAATTTTGATGTATTGATATCATAGTGTAAAATGTTTTATATAGTTATGTAATCATATTTATTTTTTTGAATAACTATTCACACAGTTCATAAAAATAGTAGTTATTTTTTTATGATATTATGTTATGTAATTAGATGTACATATAAAGATGTTTTACACTGACAGTATATTAAAATTAAATTCATATTTTGTTATAAGAAAATACATAATTAGTTTATGAATTTAATTTTAATGTACTGTCAGTATAAAATAGTTTTTCACGTGCATCTAATTACACAATATTACATCAGTAAAAATAACTATATTTTACATTGATCGTGTGAGTGGTCATCTAAAAGAACAGGTATAATTACACGATAATACAAAACGCTTTACATAGTCAGTATCTAAATTAAACTCTTAGTTTATATATACATATGTTTTAAAAGAGAATTTTAAAGTAATGATTGAATTATTTCCATGTGATTTCAAAGTCAAGATCGAGTTCAAACTGTGAAAATAACCACGAAAATAATTATTAGATTCGGTTGTGTATAATACACTCTTTGAATGGAGTTCTTTTCGAAATCTTGCATTAACATATTTATTCATTAGACTGTCTTTTTAATAATATACTTTCTTTCTTTCTTTTTTATTTGTTTTTTTTTTTAATTAATGAAGATAACCTAATTAAGTTGAAAAGAGAAAAAAATATGATTCATTTTAATATTGACTTTTATATTTTTAACTTACGTTTTTGTTTTCTTATCAAACAAATAAAAACTCTTCTTTACTTATTATTAAAATGGCACAACTTTCAATCTTTTACGTTATATTTTTTTCATAACAACAAAAATATATAGTATAACTTTGTGGAAGTTAACTCATACTGAAAACTGAAAAGCAACTTTAGTAAATATTTGCTTTCACAAAAATTTTCTATTTTTAATACTGAAAACTTAAAAAATTTATTTAACAACCAAATTAAATTGAGAAATGATATGCATAATAACTGAAACATAAAACATTATTACTAGTACCAGTCTGATTTGTATCTGATTATATTTAAGTGTTACATCGAAGCTATAACTTTCTCAACAAATCATCATATAATAATTTTGTTAGAAATATAATTATTTATATATTTTTTTATTGGCTTAAATTTTGAATAAAGTATCATAATATCATTATATTATATCAGAATATCTATGATTGAATGATTTAGTGTTCGATTTTTATTATCTCTAAAAGAAAAAAGAAATGTCATAATAAATTTAGATCAAATTGAATAGTTGATCATATGTAAAGAGATATGACTTACTCTCATTATTTGTTAATTTTTCATGCATTTGAACTAAATATTAAATTGAAAACTTTGCAGGAAGTGAACGAAATCATGAAACAAGAAGTTCAAATGCATAAAGAAAAAGTGAAGATGAATTTGCTTTCTAATGATAATAATATCTTACAAAGATTAAGCTTAATTGATTCAATTCAACGATTGAGTATATCTTATCATTTTGAAAATGAGATTGACAGAATATTAGTACACATCCACAATGATTTTATTAACAAAGATCTTGCTATAGAAGAATGTGACCTTCACTTTACTGCATTATTTTTTCGTTTGCTCCGACAAAAAGGATATAACATTTCATCAGGTACATATAGAACTAATTTTTTTATCTTTTATATATATCATTACAATATAAAAAGATACCAATTTATTAATTATGGATTCACACTAGTTAGTATAAATATGAATTATACAGATGTTTTCAACAAATTCAAGAATAAAAAAGGAGAATTCGATGAAATAATTGTTGCTCAAGATGTTGAAAGAATGTGGAGCTTGTATGAGGCTGCACAGTTAAGAGTTCATGGAGAAGATATATTAGAGGAAGCACATAAATTCACATACAATAAACTTAAGTCCATTACCAATCAATTGAGCCCATCTCTTGCTAACCAAGTCAATCAAAGTTTACAACAACCTCTTGACAAGGCAATTCCAAGAATGAAGGCAAGGTCATATATGTCTTTTTACGAAGAAAATCCTTCGTGTGACAAGGTTGATCTTCTAAGCTTGGCAAAATTGGATTTCAATATGGTACAAAAATTATATAAAAAAGAAATTGGTAGCAACACCAAGTAAGTGCTATACTTCTACTCAAGTTCTCCTAGTTAGTTTTTTTCTATAATTGCCCGAATTCATCAAGTTTATTTATTTTGAGCATTTGCATGTTGTACTAGTTTCTTTTTATTTTTTAAAATAAACATAAAAGTAACAACCTTAGTTGATTGCTTTAGAGTACGTGGAAGATAGAAAACAAATTGTTATTTTCTTATAATGAAGAAATAGATAATGATTTGTTCATTGAGTTATGAAAGTTATTAAAAAATAGAGCATTCATTAATTATCAAAATATAAATAATAAAAAGAACTCCTATAATTAACCGTCATGACATGGCCTAATTAGTTGTATTACAGGTGGTGGAGAGAATTAGATTTTGCAACAAAGGTTCCTTATGCAAGAGATAGGGTAGTTGAAGGATTCTTTTGGCCTTTTGCTACGAACTCTGAGCCTAAATATAGCACTGGAAGACAAATGATAACCAAATTGGCTATATGTATCTCTCTTGTGGATGATACTTTTGATGTTTATGGCACAGTTGAAGAACTTGAACTCTTCACCAAAGCAATCCAAAGGTCTGATTTTAGAACAAGAATTCACCAGTGTTTATATTATGCTATCTCAATAAAGGGAAAAAAATATCTTTGTTGCATAATAATCTTAATCACTTTTCACTTTTCAGTCCCATGATTTTTTTCACTTTTTCTTAATTTTTAGCCCCTTTATTTTTCAGATGGGATATTCAATGCATTGAGTCTCTTCCGGATTGCTTTAAAGTTATTTTTAATGCAATCATGGAATGCTGGATGGAAATAGAGGTTTTCATGAATGATGTGGGTGGAGACTCAAACTTAGTGTTGCAACATGTTAAACAGGCTGTAAGCTTTCATTCATTAGACTTATTGGTTTATTAATTAATAATCACTTTAATTAAATAAATAACTTTATTATACCTGCAGTTTTCTAATATAGTACAAGCTTACATGGTTGAAGCAAAATGGTGCCATGAGGACTACATTCCAACATATGATGAGTACATGATTAACGGAATTCTCACTTCAGGAAGCCCATGGTTCACAACAGTGTTCATTGCTCTTGGAGAATTTGCATCCAAAGAAATGTTTGATTGGATTTCTAATATTCCCTTCATCTTAAAAGCCTCATCATTTGCTGGCAGACTAACAAATGATTTGTCCTCACATAAGGTAGAGATTTTTCTAATTTTTTTAATTCTATTTAATTAGTTTGGTATATATATAATTTAATTTTAATACACTGTAAACATACACAAAGTTTTATACAATTACGTAATATTATGTCAATAAAAATAACTATTTTTAATATAGATTTAGATCTTTTAAAGTTTGAATTTCACTTTAGGGAGTAAAGTGTGATTTCTCATCATTGATTTCATAGGTGGGACCAAGAATAAATATAAAAGAGAAATTATTTAAGAATAGAAGATCACACTTTACTCTCTAAAGTGAAATTCAAACTTTTGAGGATCCAAATTCTTTTAATATTGGCTGTTTAAATAATCATCCAAAAAATGATATAAATGAAAAACTGTATAAAATATTTTATAACGTTTATACACTAAAATTACTTTAATTTAGTTTTATAAATTTTGGAATAATGCCGCTTATAATTAACTGCTGCTTTTTAAATTTGATCAACATGTGTAGTTTGAACAACAAAGGAAACATGTTGCTTCTGCAGTAGAAAGTTGCATGAAGCAGTATAACTTTTCAGAAGAGGAGGCCTATGAATTCATCAAAAAGGATATCAATGATTCTTGGAAGGATATGAACGAAGAGTATCTCAAGTTAACCGAGGAAATCCCAAGACCCATCCTTGATTGCATTGTTAACTTGGCTCGCATATGTGAGTTTATATATGCAAACTTTGAAGATAAATACACCAATTGTGAACTTTTGAACGATGACATCATGGCACTGCTTTTGGACCCCATCATCGTGTAGCAGTTTCCTCAAGAAATAAATCGTTTAACATTTGTTCTAAATAAATAACTCTAACAAATTATTGCGTCTGTTGTGCACGTTGTGACATGTATGATGTTTAATTTCTCTTTATCGATTGTTTGTGTTATATTTTATATATCTTCTTCTCTATTTTTCTTAATTTGCTATTTGCAAAAAGCTAAGTAAGGTTATACCATTCAGTTATTACTACCTTCTTAATTTAACGGGAAAAAAAAAAGAGTTTGGAGCATGGTTGTTTAATTATTTTTCTCGTTTTTGTTAGTGATTTCAAGCTTCTAGTATACTCCAAGATTAGTCGTTGAAAGGATTCATGGTCTGAGGCATGAATCAATGCAAGTGAGTAGAAGACATGATCATAAGGTAACATTAAGAGATAGAACAGAATTCAGAAAAACAGAGAGAAAGGCGTAGAAAGCTTGTATTGCAAGTAGTAAGTTAGATTTACAACGAAGGGTGATGGACAATATATATAGCTAGCTTAGGCTATACAGGACGTGCCATGCACAAACACACATAGTACTGATAGTAGCATAGCTGCTGAGCTGTTTTAACTAAACAAACTCAACTTTTCACTAATAGTAGTAGCAGATTTTAACTGACCTAGCTACCATTACCCTTGATAGTCGTTAATGAGATCATTTTTCTTGTTCTAATAAAAGATCACACCTTTTGAGGGTCATTCAAATAAATATAATATAAAATAGGGGTCAGATTGAACTATTTTTGATAGGGCATAAGGACATCAATCCCTGCCCAAAGCACCTTCGTATATTACGATGACAAAAGTTGTCTTTGCATTTATTAACCATGTCAAAATGGAAGTGCACCCAAACCACTATATATTGTGTGTTTGGATTTCAGTTTGCAAAAAGTGAGTTTGCATAAAATTGATTTTATAAAATTGATTTTGATGAAAAGTAAGTTTGAGTTAACGTGATTTATGTTTGACAATATTTGTATCAAAATTGATTATAGCAAAATAGATGTTGTTTGCATTATACTACTCAAAATCACTTTTAGATGAAAAATTACTAAAAGAGACATCAATTTAAATTATTTTTTTATATACATGCAAAAACAGAACCTAACAAAAATAATATAAAAAATATTTATTATATAAATAAAATTTTGGACGGGGGACTATTATGTCTAACAGAGAGAAAAGTTGGGGATTGATTTATACATTAGTTTTTCTTGGGGACTAAAATGACCGTTTTTAAAATCTTTGGGGACTGATATGGGTAATTACTCTGCCGGAAAATATGAACTGGGGACTATTTGTCTGTCGGAGTAAAACCTTGGGGACTGATCCGTGTATTAATTTTTCTTGGGGACCAAAATGTCCGATTCTAAAATCGGGGACTGATTTGGGTAATTACTCAAAATTAATAAAAATACCTGAAAAATTATAGCACTACAAAAAATAAAAAAAATCAACAATATTTATCATATGAATAAAAAAATACAATAAAATAAATAAAAAATTATATAAACAAATTCAAACAAAAATAAAAAAATTCATAAAAAATATACATATAAAAAATAGTATAGGAAATGATAAAAGTAGAAAGAAATACTGTAGAACTACAGAAAATGAAGGGTAAGGTTGGTAAAAAAGAAAAAATTTTCTCACCTAATTTTCTAAAGGTAATCAGCAACCATAAACGTGAAACGTGAAAGTTACAAATTTTAGCTTTTTCTCAACGTGGGTTTAGAGGCAGAATCGTTTCTGCGTTTAGAAAGAAAAAAATTGCCAAACATAAAAATGAAACTTTCAAGAAGCTCAAACGCACTTCTTTCTTCACCAACGCGTTTGCCAAACACACCTTAAGTGGCCGTTTATATAATTGATAAGTGGAGCTTCATATGATATAAACATGTGACACATCATTAAAATTAATAAAACAATAAAAATTGAAAAAGTGTTGGACGAAAATTTTAATCAAATTCAAATTTAAAATATTTGTAAATCACTTTAAAACTATTGAATTATTACATCTGTGTCTAATTTATTAAATGCAAGTAATTTATGTCTAAATTCAAGATAATGAATCTAATTTTTTTAAAGATAGAGAAAAAATTATAGGCCAACACGCCGGTAGATCACTTAAAGAATTTGACGGGATACCTTTTTCAAGTTTTGACACTATTGAAGAGTTAGATAATAGGTTAATCATGGATGAATTGAACTTTGACGTCGTGTTCTGCACAATAGTTGGTTACAACTGTTAGAAATAAGAGATTAAATTGGAGAAAGAATTTGTGTATTTATTCAAGTTGTCTATTTGAATTGTCTAGAATGATACAATATAAAAGGATATTTATAGGTACTAAGAGAATCGTAATAATAAAGACGTAATCTCCTATAATAAATATTCAGATATATTAAATAACCCTAATTGATCCTAATTATATTCTAACATCCTCCCTCAAACTCAAGTGAAACTTATTTAAAACAACGAAATAAAGAGAAAAAAGAAAAAAAAATGCATAAACTCTCTAAAACGGGTGCAGACGGAACTGACGAAAGAAAGCGCAGACGGAACTGCCGCTTGTCTGAAAGAAGCGTAGACGGAACTGCCGCTTGTCTGAAGGAAGCACAGGCGGAACTGCCGCTTGTCTGAAGGAAGCGCAGACGGAACTGCCGTTTGTCTAAAGGAAGTGCAGACGGAACTGCCGGAACGAAACGCAGACGGAACTGGCACAAGGAAACACAGACGAAACGCAGAAGGAACTGCCACGAGAAAACACAGACGGAACTGCCGAAAGAGAGCGAAAACTATATGATTTCTTCATGAGAATAGGTAAGCAGCAGATGACAATGGTATTTGATCATTCGACTCGAAAAAAAACACAAGACAGAGAAAATAGGCTAATCGGTGAGGGAAAAAAAAGCATAAAAGGAGTGACAAAAGGGAAAGAAGAATGGCATAGAAAAAAATGCAAAAACTACGGTGATTTCACCACAAGGAAAACAACATATATATCTTCTTCAAGGAGGATACCATGGCTCTGATACCATGTTAGAAATA
This sequence comes from Arachis ipaensis, assembly GCF_000816755.2. NCBI lineage: Eukaryota > Viridiplantae > Streptophyta > Magnoliopsida > Fabales > Fabaceae > Arachis > Arachis ipaensis. The sequence continues at coordinate 15,518,189 of NC_029792.2, forward strand.
AGAGACTAAACTGGAGAAAGGATTTGTGTGTCTATTGAGTGTAATCAAGTTATCTGTAATAATATAATATAAAAGGGTATTATGTAGATCAAAGAATTGTATTCGAGGTGATTATCAATGCTGTAAATGGAAATCAATGTGACTTTTTTTTCCCGTCTATGAGTATGGTTGAATCGGTAAGACGTTTCTCTACAACACTCTCTCAGCGGCTATAAGGAACAAAGGGAAAATTGTTCTAAATGTTGCATCTAGTGGTATTACTTCTTTGTTACTTTCAAATGGACACACTGCACATTCAAAGTTTAAGATACTCTTGAACTTAAATGAAGACTCGGTTTGTTGTATTAAGCAAGGCACCTCATTGTCTAAACTGGTTTGCAGAGCAAAACTTGTTATATGGAATGAGGCATCGATGTTGAATAAGTTGTGTATGAAGCTCTCTACAGATGTCTAAGGGACATTGTTAGGTTTGAGCCTTACTATAATCCAGAACTACCATTTGGAGGAAAGGTTGTGGTTTTAGATGGTGACTTCAAGCAAATTCTACCTGTAATTCTAATGGGTCTCGCCAAGATATTGTCCAAGCAGCCATAAACTCATCTTACCTATGGCAACACTATAATGTATTAAGACTTACAATTAACATATGTTCAACTGTTAGAGCAACTTATACATCACTGATAGAGAACTAAAAATGAAGGGTAAGGTTGGTAAAAAAGAAAAAATTTTCTCACCTAATTTTCTAAAGGTAATCAGCAACCATGAACGTGAACCGTAGAAGCTACAAATTTTAGCTTCTTCTCCTCAACGTGGGTTTAGAGAGGCAGAATCGTTTCTGCGTTTAGAAAGAAAAAAATTGCCAAACATAAAAATGAAACTTTCAAGAAGTTCAAACGCACTTCTTTCTTCACCAACGCGTTTGCCAAACACACCCTAAACCCTTAGTCGAATGCATTAATTGGATCCCGGCCCATATAACAAAAGTCTGGTATTTGACCTTTTCAAAAACAATTTTCAATAGATTTAAAAACATAAACTATGAACTTTTCGAATCTTATTATAAAAATTCAGAGGATAATGATAATCTAGTTTCAAACTTGTCCTAGGATTCTTTTTATTTCCAAATTGCAGTATAAAACTCTATAATCGTGGCTGCTCGCAACAATAATAATTAGGACATATTTGGATTTCTTATCGAACAAATTTAAATTAAAATATAGATTAAATCATTTAAAATGTACTCGAAAAATTCAAGTGTCTAAAAAGATAATTTTAAAAGATAAAAAAGGTGAAAGAGCTATAAAAAATTTGAAAATTTTGACAAAAATAATGAATTAATAATCAAATAACTGTTTTCATTGATTAAAAATACTGCGTAATACCTTATAAAATTGACATATAAACATTGTACTTGTTATGTCAATACCTTTTATTCAACAAGGACAAAGTTATTTATAATTAATTTTGTTTTCAATATCTAAAAGTTCTTAAGTTCTTTTTAATTTTTATCTTTTAAAATTATTTTTTGTTAGTCCAAAAGTTTTGGAGGTGATATAACTATTTATATATATATATATTTTATATAACAACTTAAGATTTTAAAAATAATGAATTCATGATACAAATATATTACGTTCAGCTTCCCACTTGTAACACTTTAGTTAGTCTGCATTTCAATTGGGTACTTATAATATTTAGGTAGCATTTGGTGGAGAGATAGAGATGGAAAGACTGAGACTGAGAGACTGAGAGACTGAGACTAAGAGATAGAGATTGAAATAAATTTCAATATTCTGTTTGGTGCAAAATGAGAGACAGGAATTGAAACAAAAATGAAACTCTAATTTAATTTGCACAAAGAGTAAAATTGGAATTAATTAATTAAAATGAGAATATTTTAGGTATAAAATGTTATTAAAGTTTCAGTCTCTATATCTAAAAATTTTAGTCCCCTGTGTCCCTATTTTTTGGAGGTACTGAAATATTAAAATTTTGAAGACAGGAACAGAAATTTTAGTACCAGTTTTTGAACCAACAAACACAATACTAAGTCTCAGTCTCTCAATCTCTGTCTCAGTACCTCAAAACAAACGCTATCTTAGGATTGTGGTATACTTGTGATTTATTTAAATCCTGTTTACTCTATGTTCTGTCCGAATATCACTTGCGGAAACGAATTCTTTATCTATCAGAAATTTAGAATACAAACAAATTCATGCAATTTTAATATATTAAAGAGGGGATAACAAAAGTTTGGTATTCTCCATCATTTCATTAATTACTAACACAAGGGTAGAGTAGTACAAAAGCAAGTACAAAGAATTAAACCAAATTAAAGCTATAATATTTTGTAAGTATATCTAAACAAAAATATAGAAACATTAAATTGAGAGAGAAATTGTAACACCCTACCACACAGAGCCTTACGCTTAAGCCGTAAAGCAGAGGTGGTGTGGCATTACCACTTCTAAAATAAGGTATATACATATATTAGTAGTAGAAAGAATATAATAAACTAGGAACCTTGAAAAATAGGTGAAACAAAATTCGCGAAAATAAAAGCGCAACGTTCAGGAAACGGAATTACTTGCGTGCGAAGAAAACTAAGGTTCATAAGTATAAGTAAACAGAAAGTGAGAATAGAGAGTCAATGATACAAAATAACTGTAACACCCTCACTACTAGAATGCCACGCTTCCGGCTGTGCCACTCTGATAGCAAGGAGTATTACGACTACTTTATATACTAAATATTAACATAGGAGCCTGTGACTCAACACTGTATCACTGAATTCTTTGAAAATCGGAAATAAATACTTTATCTCAAAAGAAATACAGGAAGGCATAGATTCATATACAAGACTCATTACATAATATCTTATAATATAATAAACATATAGAACATACAACTCCTATCCCTCTTACAAACTTGTAATAACAAAGACGAGAGACGAAAATAATCTAAATAATACAACAATATATAAATCAAACGCAGTATAACTCTTCATAATGCTTCATCCGATTCCTAAAAAGGTAAAGCTGTAGGGGGGTGAGAACCTAACCACACGGTCTCACCACGGAGTTTCAAAATTGTCATAAGAAGATATTTAATAAGAAAACTGTTTTCGAGCTCAGTGATTATCATTGCCTTATGAATCTTTTAAAAAAACCAATAGGTAATTGTTCAAAATCTTTTCAAAGAAACAATGTTTAATCTTTCAGAAATCCGAAACCTTTCCTTTCTTATAAGAAAATCTTAATCAGAAACCAACCACACAATCAAATAACACAATCACTAATTCAGCACCAAAATTCATTCTCAAATGTAGCACGCCAGGGCAAACACAAGCAAGGCAGACAAGGAAAGCACAAGCTTATGTAACAGTTACAGCAAATAGTTCAAGTAGCAGTTAAGAACAGTTTAGCAATTAGGCAAACCTAAACAAGTTCAAACCCAAGCAAAGCATACAAATACATATGATGCATGCCTGTCCTATGGCTGATGAGGCTCATCTGTTGGTTATCCAGCCAACCCGACAAGTCTGAATTGTCCTTAGACTGGCCCCTAACATGCATCCCCAAGAGTCTATGCATAGAATTTTCTCAAATAATCAATATTGCTCAATGGGGGTAACATTCCCGGAGAATTTATATAGTGCCCGGTCACCTTACATCGTAGGGTCAACAAAGTATCGAGTTTTCAACCCGGTACACGTGGTGGCAAGCCATGGTACTTTATCCAGGGAACCTTGTATCTCAGATAATTCAAATTCATAAGCCATGTGATTAATTCAAAGTTCATATCTCAACATTCTAAATGTCATAATCATTTATCAATCCAAATCTCATTTTCAAATTCATTCCAAAACCATATTTCAAAAAAAAAACCCTCATTATCCTTCTTTCCATTCCATCCATTAACAAATCCCAATTCAAAACATAATTCTTTCTCTGATAAATAAATCAATCTTAAAAACATATAATGTTTAAGAACAAATCTTTTTAATTAAATACTCCAAATAAAACTTCTAATTTTATAAAATTTCGGCAGCATCTCCTCTAAAACTCAGACACTGCCACCCTTTCCGGGTCCCAACAAAACCATTTCTCAACCTCCTTTCAACTCAATTTCAAAATCAGAACAATTTCAATATCTCAAACCATTTTCAATTTAAATTCATTTTTTCTACAAATCAAGCTCATTTCCAATATTATAACCCTTTCCAAATTCCAATTCATTTCCAACAAAGTCAACTAACATTTTCTCAAACACTTTCCAACATTTTCAAAATCTCGGATCCGAAGTCAAACTAAATCTAACATCAAATCACTTTCCAATTCTCAAATTATACTTGATAAACATTCGAATCAGATTTTTAAATTAATCTTTCATTCACTACTTCAATATCAACTCAATATTCAGAACTAGCCACAGACAAGTAAGCAATCACATTCATTCAAGGCAGTTCAGTTCAACTCATAAGACTCCATAATCACCAAAAATATTTACTCGCCTAAATATCAATTTATAAAAACTCTTAAGGACAAAATGAGTTTTAATAAAAACACCCCTACCTCAAAGTCGAAACTCGCAAAATCAAAACGTGTCAAAAATCCCTTTTCCCTCGGCTAGCGACAGCAACAACCGTAATCTCAGCTTTATCCACTTTTGCAACAACCGAAACAGCTTGAATTGTAACATACAATAACCGGAACTTGATCCTAAGGCATTCACATTGCAGGAATCTTAGTAACATATAACAGAATAGTGACTAACAGAGTTCGGAACAAGGGACAGCTTACCGGACTTACGATTAACCGAGAACACGGAGCAGCAATAGCTCCGGTGATGACGCAACAACTTGATGTCGCAGGCAACAACCATTGAATTCAGCATGCAAGACTCAGAGTTTGATCCTACGTTACCAACGTCTCAGAACCTTTAATAACTCATAACAGAATTCCGATTTTCATAGATTCCAGAACAAAACGCTTATCGAAAAGATGGAGTTCCACCGGTGGTTACCGGCGGTCAGAACGGCAACGCAAAGCTTCAATGGCGACAAGGCAGCAACGAACGGTGGTGCAACAGCCACCCAAACGCGACGACGGCGATCCCATCCACTCGACAACCACGGCAACACCGCGACGCTCCCTTTCATGCCTCTTCTCCCTCCTCCGTTCGCGACTCCAATGGCGGCGGCAAGGACGGGTTTGATGACAGAGATCCGACGAAGCTAGCGGTAACGGGCTTCCTCCATACTTGCGAGCACGACGGCAGCGATGGGGTTGACGGGCTTCCTCTCGGCGCTGCTCTCTGCCTCGGTTCTGGCAAGCGTGACGACGATGATGACCAGACAGCGGCTACGTGGCTATGGCGGCAGCGGCGAGGACCTTCACAGCGGCGGCTCTGGCCCAGCGGCACCTCCTCTGGATCTCCCTCTCTCTTCCTTTCAGCGTTCTCTCTCTTTTTTGGGTCTCACTCTTTCTCTCCCCCTCTTCCCCGATCAGCTTCCCCCCTTTCTTTCTTCCCTTTCTTTTCCTTTCTGTTCCTGAAGTGGGTATGTGAATGGCGGTGGTAAGGAGGGCAAAAGTGAGGGTTAGGATAAAAATTAGGGTTTTGTTAACAAATTAAACAAGTTATTCGGAGAGAAAGCTAAGTATATACACACATAAACTATACAGCAAAAAGAAACCCAAAAACTACTCTGCTTCAGAAGTCCAGATATCTACCGAGGAGCCTCTCGACCTGCATTTGAAAAACAGCAACACAGTATAGGGTGAGAACTAGAGGTTCTCAGCATGGTAAAGGTGCCACGTACATAATATATAAGGTCCTAGGAATACCAGAGGCAATCCTAAAATGCCGACACTTAGATTATAAAGCTTAAAATACTAAACAGAAACCATAAAAAGGGTGGTCATCTAGGGAGTTCTAAACCTAGCTTAAACTTAATTTCAACTCTAAACCTTTCCACCTTTCCCCGTTCCTCTATCTTCGGTGAGTTTGCAAAGACAGACAAACAGACAATTGCAAGCACAAGTAGGATACAAATAGTACAATTAGCAAGTATAACAACTAGCATGTCATAAGCAGTTAGGCATTTCCAGTTAATGCACAATCAAACAACTAAAACAATATGCACATGATGCACGCCTGTCCTACGGCTGATGAGGCTCATCTGTCGGTTATCAAGCCAATCCGATAAGTCTGAAACCCTTGGATTGTCCCCTGTTGTGCATCCCCATGAATCTATGCATAGCTTTTTCTCTTTTCATTCATACATTCATATATATAACTTTACTCAATGGGGGTTACCATCTCCCGATCACCCTTACGACGTAGGGTCAACAGAGTATCGATTCTCAACTTGGAACACATGGTGGCAAGCCACGGTATTTCACCCAGAGAAACTCATATCTCAAATAACATTAAATGAAAATCCATATAAGTATTCATAATCATTCATATTCATTTCATAATCATTCTTCATAGCCATGTCATCATCAACTCCTCATACATTCACATCATTCTCATGATTCATCATATTTACCCTTTACTTCATCCCCAAGTTACCTCAATTTCCTAACTCCATCTCATTACTAAGCTTCCTAATCAAGTTTAGAACTAACAATATAAAACTAGAGGTTTAGGAGGTCAAATTGGATTTGAAAACACAAAATAATGATTTGCTAAAAACAGGGGTGTGCGTACGCATACACATGTGTGCGTACGCACAGGCCTCTTTTTGGCCAAGACGCGTACGCATGCACCTGTCTGCATACGCATGTACGCGAGACAGAATTGCATGTATGCGTATGGCCCCTGTATGTGTGCGCGAAACCCCATTTTTTTGGTGCTATGCGTACGCATGCACGGCTTTTTAGTAAAAAATTTGGCTAAGTCTGGAATCTGCAAAATTGTTTCAATTTAAAACCTCAAACTTCCGATGCGCATAACGTTTTCGTTTTAAAATATTTTTCATCCGTTCTTCGAACGGTGTATACTTTACGGATCTAATTTTCATACAAAATAAATTTGAAATCATTTTGGGGTCCAGAAGCCAAGTTATGGCTTGGCAAAGTTTGGCCAAAAATCAAATTTCACAAAATCTCAAAACCTCAACTTTCTTAAAAACCAACCTCAATTCAACTTACCATACTCATAAATCCTCAACACAACACATCTTCCTCAACATCACAACAACCACCATGGTTTTCTATGTCCCAAATCAACAAAATCATGTATCAATCTCTCAAATACATCAACAAAGTCATAATTCACCAATTCTAGACATATACATTCATGTCATCAAGTCAATAATCATCAATTCAACAATTCACATCCTAATATTTTCATTAATAGCAGCCTTCCAATCAAACGCACAACTCGTATTACAAATCATCACAAGGATACTAAGCATTAAACATTCCTTTACGTTCCAACCTATCCTATGGTCGTCTAGCCTAAGTTTTCACATAACATTATATATTAAATATGCGAAACCTAAACCATACCTTGACCGATTTCCATGTATTACCCGAGACACCATCAAAGAGGCACCAAACACAGCTCCAAGGATCCAAAATCCCCAAAGTAATGGCATCCAAACTCCATCAAGCCTCCAATGTATTCAATCCAATTTGACAATTTCAACTCTAATTCAACATAAACTCAAACTAGTTCATACAATTGAACAATTTAACACTAGGGCACACAAAATTGGACGAACCACAAGAGTTTAGAGTTTCCTTACCTTACACATTGATGATTGGAGTATAATCTAACAATTATCCAATGTTAGATTGCACCTAAACCACAAAAATCATCAAAATCACTCAAAACTCAAACCAATTTCGCACATAAAGAGGTGGTGTGCGAAATTGTTACTCAGATTAGGTAACATTTTAATTGTTGGTTTCCTCCCTGGCAATGGCGCCAAAAACGTGGTGCACAATACCATGGTCCAAACATAACTTCACAACTTCGCACAACTAACCAGCAAGTGCACTGGGTCGTCCAAGTAATAAACCTTACGTGAGTAAGGGTCGATCCCACGGAGATTGTTAGTATGAAGCAAGCTATGGTCATCTTGTAAATCTCAGTCAGGCGGATATATATGGTTATGGAATTTTCGAATAATAATAATAAATAAATAGAAAATAAAGATAGAAATACTTATGTAAATCATTGGTGAGAATTTCAGATAAGCGTATAAAGATGATTTCGTTCCTCTGAACCTCTGCTTTCCTGCTGTCTTCATCCAATCAATCCTGCTCCTTTCTATGGCAAGCTTTATGTAGGGCATCACTGTTGTCAATGGCTACATCCCATCCTCTCTGTGAAAATGGTCCAAATGCTCTGTCACGGCACGGCTAATCATCTGGAGGTTCTCGATCATACTGGAATAGGATTCACCATCCTTTTGCGTCTATCACTATGCCCAGCACTCGCGAGTTTGAAGCTCGTCACAACCATCCCTTCCCAGATCCTACTCGGAATACTACAGACAAGGTTTAGACTTTCCGGATCTCAGGAATGGCCATCCATGGGTTCTAACTTATACCACGAAGATTCTAATATCTCGGACTCGGTCCTCTGTATTAGATATCTAAGAGATACTCATTCTAGCTTGTTGCATGTAGAATGGAAGTGTTTGTCAGGCACGCGTTCATAATTGAGAATGATGATGAGCGTCACATAATCATCACATTCATCAAGTTCTTGGGTGAGAATGGATATCTTAGAAGCGGAATAAGTTGAATTGAATAGAAAAACAGTAGTACTTCACATTAATTCATGAGGAACAGCAGAGCTCCACACCTTAATCTATGGAGTGCAAAAACTCTACCGTTTGAAAATACATGAGTGATGATCCAGGCATGGCCGAATGGCCAGCCCCCAAATGTGATCTCAAGATAAAAAATACAATCCAAAGATAATATAAATACAATAGTAAAAAGTCCTATTTATACTAAACTAGTTACTAGGGTTTACAGAAATAAGTAAATGATGTAAAAATCCACTTCCGGGGCCCACTTGGTGTGTGCTTGGGATGAGCATGAAGCTTTCACATGGAGAGGTCATTCTTGGAGTTGAACGCCAGTTTGTAACGTGTTTCTGGCGTTGAACTCCACTTTGCAACTTGTTTCTGGCGCTGGACGCCAGACTGCAACATAGAACTGGCATTCAATTCCAGTTTGCATCATCTAAACTCGGGCAAAGTATGGATTATTATATATTTCTGGAAAGCCCTGGATGTCTACTTTCCAACGCAATTGGAAGCGCGCAATTTGGAGTTCTGTAGCTCCAGAAAAGCCACTTTGAGTGTAGGGAGGTCAGAATCCAACAGCATCTGCAGTCCTTCTTCAACCTCTGAATCTGATTTTTGCTCAAGTCCCTCAATTTCAGCCAGAAAATACCTGAAATCACAGAAAAATACACAAACTCATAGTAAAGTCCAGAAATGTGTATTTATCATGAAAACTAATAAAAACATCCCTAAAAGTAACTAGATCTTACTAAAAACATACTAAAAACAATGCCAAAAAGCGCATAAATTATCCGCTCATCACAACACCAAACTTAAATTGTTGCTTGTCCCCAAGCAACTGAAAATCAAATAGGATAAAAAGAAGAGAATATACTATAAATTCCAAACTATCAATGAAACTTAGCTCCAATCAGATGAGCGGGACTTGTAGCTTTTTGCCTCTTGAATAGTTTTGGCATCTCACTTTATCCATTGAAGTTCAGAATGATTGGCATCTATAGGAACTCAGAGTTCAGATAGTGTTATTGATTCTCCTAGTTCAGTATGTTGATTCTTGAATACAGCTACTTTATGAGTCTTGGCCGTGGCCCTAAGCACTTTGTTTTCCAGTATTACCACCGGATACATAAATGCCACAGACACATAATTCGGTGAACCTTTTCAGATTATGACTCAGCTTTGCTAGAGTCCCCAATTAGAGGTGTCCAGGGTTCTTAAGCACACTCTTCTTTTTGCTTTGGACCTTGACTTTAACCGCCCAGTCTCAAGTTTTCACTTGACACCTTCACGCCACAAGCACATGGTTAGGGACAGCTTGGTTTAGCCGCTTAGGCTAGGATTTTATTCCTTTAGGCCCTCCTATCCACTGATGCTCAAAGCCTTGGATCCTTTTTATTATCCTTGTCTTTTGGTTTTAAGGGCTATTGGCTTTTTCTGCTTGCTTTTTCTCTCTTTTTTTTTGCCATTTTTTTTCTGCAAGCTTTGTATTCACTGCTTTTTCTTGCTTCAAGAATCATTTTTATGATTTTTCAGATTATCAAATAACATGTCTCCTGTTCATCATTCTTTCAAGAGCCAACATATTTAACATTCTAAAACACCAACTTCAAAAAGACATATGCACTGTTCAAGCTTTCATTCAGAAAACAAAAAGTATTGTCATGACATCAATATAATTAAACTAAGTTCAAGGATAAATTTGAAACTCATGTACTTCTTGTTCTTTTGAATTAAAAACATTTTTCATTTAAGAAAGGTGATGGATTCATAGGACACTCATAGCTTTAAGGCATAGACACTTAAATACTAATGATCATGTAATGAAGACACAAATATAGATAAACATTTAACATAAAAAAAATGAAAAACATAAAGTTTAAGAACAAGGAATGAGTCCACCTTAGTGATGGTGGCGTTTCCTTCTTGAGGAACCAATGATGTCCTTGAGCTCTTCTATGTCTCTTCCTTGTCTTTGTTGCTCCTCTCTCATTGCTCTTTGATCTTCTCTAATTTCATGAAGGATGATGGAGTGCTCTTGATGTTCCACCCTTAGTTGTCCCATGTTGGAACTTAATTCTCCTAGGGAGGTGTTGATTTGCTCCCAAAAATTCTGTGGAGGAAAGTGCATCCCTTGAGGCATCTCAGGGATTTCTTGGTGATGAGCTTCTTCATGCGTCTCTTGAGATCCATGAATAGGCTCTCTTGTTTGCTCCATCCTTTTCTTAGTGATGGGCTTGTCCTCATCAATGAGGATATCTCCCTCTATGTCAATCCCCGCCGAATTGTATAGATGGCAAATGAGGTGAGGAAAGGCTAACCTTGCCGTAGTGGAGGACTTGTCAGCCACCTTGTAGAGTTCTTGAGGTATAATCTCATGAACCTCCACTTCCTCCCCAATCATGATACTATGGATCATGATGGCCCGGTCTACAGTAACTTCAGACCGGTTGCTAGTGGGAATGATTGAGCATTGAATGAACTCCAACCATCCTCTAGCTACAGGCTTAAGGTCCAATCTTCTCAGTTGAACCGGTTTGCCTTTTGAGTCAATCTTCCATTGAGCTCCTTCCACACATGTGTCCATGAGGACTTGGTCCAACCTTTGATCAAAGTTGACTCTTCTTGTGTAGGGGCATGCGTTCTCTTCCATCATTGGTAAGTTGAACGCCAACCTCACATTTTCCGGACTAAAATCTAAGTATTTCTCCCGAACCATGGTGAGATAATTCTTTGGGTTCGGGTTCTTACTTCGATCATGGTTCCTAGTGATCCATGCATTGGCATAGAACTCTTGAACCATTAGGATTCTGACTTGTTGAATGGGGTTGGTTAGAACTTCCTAACCTCTTCTTTGGATCTCATGTCGGATCTCCGGATACTCACTTTTCTTGAGTTTGAAAGGGACCTCGGGGATCACCTTCTTCTTGGCCACAACATCATAGAAGTGGTCTTGATGGGCTTTGGAGATGAATCTTTCCATCTCCCATGACTCGGAGGTGGAAGCTTTTGTCTTCCCTTTCCCTTTTCTAGAGGTTTCTCTAGTCTTAGATGCCATCAATGGTAATGGAAAAACAAAAAAGCTATGCTTTTACCACACCAAACTTAGAATATTGCTCGCCCTCGAGCAAGAGAAGAAAGAATAGATGAAGAAGAAGAAGATATGGAAGAGAGGGAGAGAGGGTTGTGTTTCGGCCAAGAAGGGTTTCGGCCAAGAAGGGGAAGAGAGGGTTGTGTTGTGTGAAAATAAAGAAGAATGGAAGGGTTTATATAGTGGAGGGAGAGGGGTTAGGGTTCGGCCATATGGGGTGGGTTTGGGTGGGAAAGTGATTTTGAATTTTGAAGGTAGGTGGGGTTTATGGGGAAGGGTGGATTGATGTGAGTGGTGAATGGGTAATAGGGAAGAGAGCTTGAGGTGATTGGTGAGGGGTTTTGGGGAAGGGTGTTTATTGGGAAGGGTGAGTTTTGAGAAGAGGGAAGAATATGAGTGGAGGTAGGTGGGGATCCTGTGGGGTCCACAGATGCTGGGTTGATCCTGTGGGGTCCACAGATCCTGAGGTGTCAAGGGCTTGCATCCCTGCACCAATTAGGCATGTAAAATGCCCTTGCATGCAATTCTAGCGTTTAAACGCCGAATTGATGCTTGTTCTGGGCGTTCAACGCCCAGATGCAGAATGTTTCTGGCGTTGAATGCCAGTTCTATGCTTGTTTCTGGCGTTCTGCGCCAGCTTTCTTCAGAGTGCATTCCTGGCGTCTGAACGCCAGGACGTTGCTTGTTTCTGGCGTTTAAACACCAGTAAGTCCTTCCTCCATGGTGTGATTTTTCTTCTGCTGTTTTTGATTCTATTTTTAATTTTTATATTTATTTTGTGACTCCACATGATCATGAACCTAAGAAAACATGAAAGAACAATAAAAATAAAAATAAAATTAGATAAATAAAAATTGGGTTGCCTCCCAACAAGTGCTTCTTTAATGTCAATAGCTTGACAGTGAGCTCTCATGGAGCCTCACAGATGTTCAGAGCATTGTTTAGACTTCCCAACACCAAACTTAGAGTTTGGATATGTGAGTTCAACACCAAACTTAGAGTTTGGTTGTGGCCTCCCAACACCAAACTTAGAGTTTGACTGTGGGGGCTCTGGTTGACTCTGCAGTGAGAGAAGCTTTTCATGCTTCCTCTCCATGGTTACAGAGATAGATCCTTGAGTTTTAAACACAAGGTTGTCCTTATTTAGTTGAAGGATCAATTCTCCTCTGTCCACATCAATCACAGCTCTTGCTGTGGCTAGGAAGGGTCTTCCAAGGATGATGGATTCATCCTCATCCTTCCCAGTGTCTAGGATTATGAAATCAGCAGGGATGTAAAGACCCTCAACCTTTACTAACATGTCCTCTACTTATCCATAAGCCTGTTTTCTTGAATTGTCTGCCATCTCTAATGAGATTTTAGCAGCTTGCACCTCAAAGATTCCCAGTTTCTCCATTACAGAGAGTGGCATGAGGTTTATCCCTGACCCAAGGTCACATAAAGCCTTCTCAAAGGTCATGGTGCCTATGGTGCAAGGTATTAGGAGCTTTCCAGGATCCTGTTTCTTCTGAGGCAATCTCAGTTGACCCAATGCATTTAGTTCATTGGTGAACAGGGGAGGTTCATCTCCCCAAGTCTCATTACCAAATAAATTGGCATTCAGCTTCATGATTGCACCAAGGTATTTGGCAACTTTCTCTTCAGTAACATCCTCATTCTCTTCAGAAGAGGAATACTCATCAGAGCTCATGAAGGGCATAAGGAGGTTCAATGGAATCTCTATGGTCTCTAAATGAGCCTCAGATTCTTTTGGTTCCTCAAAGGGAAACTCCTTCTTGTTTGGGAGACGTCCCAGGAGGCCTTCCTCACTGGGATTCACGTCCTCCTCCTCCATTGTAGGTTCGGCCATGATGGTTATATCAATGGCCTTGCACTCTCTCTTTGGATTCTCTTCTGTATTACTTGGGAGAGTACTAGGAGGGGTTTCAGTGATCTTCTTGCTCAGCTGGCCCACTTGTGCCTCCAAATTTCTAATGAAGGACCTTGTTTCATTCATGAAACTCAGAGTGGCCTTAGATAGATCAGAGACTAAATTTGCTAAGCTAGATAGATTCTGCTCAGAATTCTCTGTCTGTTGCTGCTGTTGCTG
>NC_029792.2:15532731-15541115 GCF_000816755.2 Arachis ipaensis
GAACATCCACTCTAAGCTTACTAAGCTTTTGAGGAGGAAAGAACTTGGCTAAGAAAGCCGTGACCAGCTTATCCCAAGAGTTCAGGCTATCTTTAGGTTGAGAATCCAACCATATTCTAACTCTGTCTCTCACAGCAAATGGGAAAAGCATGAGCCTGTAGACTTCAGGATCTACTCCATTAGTCTGTCTGAGGGTTTGAACATCCACTCTAAGCTTACTAAGCTTTTGAGGAGGAAAGAACTTGGCTAAGAAAGCCGTGACCAACTTATCCCAAGAGTTCAGGCTATCTTTAGGTTGAGAATCCAACCATATTCTAGCTCTGTCTCTCACAGCAAACGGGAAAAGCATGAGCCTGTAGACCTCGGGTTCAACCCCATTGGTCTTAACAGTATCACATATCTGCAAGAATTCAGTTAAGAACTGAAAAGGATCTTCAGATGGAAGTCCATGAAACTTGCAGTTTTGTTGCATCAGAGAAACTAGTTGAGGCTTAAGCTCAAAATTGTTTGCTCCAATGGTAGGGATGGAGATGCTTCTCCCATGTAAATTGGAATTTGGTGCAGTAAAGTCACCAAGCATCTTCCTTGCATTATTATTATTTTCGGCTGCCATCTCCTCTTCCATTTCGAAAATTTCTGTAAGGTTGTCTCTGGATTGTTGTGTTTTAGCTTCTCTCAGTTTCCTCTTTAGAGTCCCTTCAGGTTCAGGGTCTGCTTCAACAAGAATTTTCTTGTCCTTGCTCCTGCTCATATGAAAAAGAAGGGAACAGAAAATAATAATAGGGATCCTTTTTACCACAGTATAGAGGTTCCCTTGTGTGGATAGAAGAAAAGAAGAATAAGAATGAAGAAGAGAAGAATTCGAACTCAGAGGAGAAGAAGGGGTTCGAATTTTGGGTGAGGAGAAGTGTTAGTAGATGAATAAATAAATAGAAGGAGATGAGAGAGAGAATTTCGAAAATTAAAATAAAATAATTTTAAAACTTAAAATTAATAATTCGAAAATTGAAATTGAAATTAAATTAAAATTAAAACAATTAGTTAATTAAAAAGGGAATTTGAAAAAGAGGGAAGTATTTTCGAAAATTAAAGGTAAAGAGTTAGTTGGACAGTTTTGAAAAAGATATGATTGAAACAAAGAGATATGATTGATTGAAAAAAAAGATTTGAAAGTCAATTTTAAAAAGATAAGAAGATGGAAAGTTAGAAAAGATATTTTTGAAATCAAATTTTTGAAAGAGATAGGATTTAAAAAGATATGATAGAAAAAGATTTAAATTTTTGAAAAAGATAAGATAAAAAAAGATATTTTTGAAAAGATATGATTGAAGTTAGTTTTGAAAAAGATTTTATTTTTAAAATCACAATTAATGACTTAATTCACAAGAAATCACAAGATATGATTCTAGAACTTAAAGTTTGAATCTTTCTTAACAAATAAGTAACAAACTTGAAATTTTTGAATCAAAACATTAATTGTTGATGTGATTTTCGAAAATATGATAAAATAAGAAAAAGATTTTGAAAATATTTTGAAAAAGATTTTTGAAATTTTCGAAAATAAATAAAAATGGAAAAGATGTAATTTTTGAAAAAGATTTAAAAAAGATAAGATTTTTTTTAAAAGATAAGATTTTTTTTTATTTTTGAATTTTTATGATGAGAGAGAAAAACAATGAAAAGACTCAATGCATGAAAGTTTTAGATCAAAACAATGAATGCATGCAAGAATGCTGTGAATGTCAAGATGAACACTAAGAACACTTTGAATGTCAAGATGAACACCAAGAATTTATTTTTGAAAATTTTATATGCAAAGAAAACATGCAAGACACCAAACTTAGAATTTAGACTCTATGGATGCAAGAATGCATATGAAAAATAACAAAAGATACAAAACAAGAAAACATCAAGATCAAACATGAAGACTTACCAAGAACAACTTGAAGATCATGAAGAACACTATGAATGCATGAATTTTTCAAAAATTTTATGCAAAATTTAAAACATGCAATTGACACTAAACTTAAAATTGACTCAAGACTCAAACAAGAAACACAAAAATATTTTTGATTTTATGATTTTATTAATTTTTTTGGTATTTTTCGAAAATTATTTGAAAAAGAAAAATAAGGATTTCAAAATTTTTAATGTGAATTCCAGGAATCTTGCACTGTTAGTCTAAAGCTCCAGTCCAGGAATTAGACATGGCTCACTAGCCAGCCAAGCTTTCATTGAAAGCTCCGGTCCAAAACACTAGACATGGCCAATGGCCAGCCAAGCCTTAGAATACAAATCAGTCATACAACAACAAATTTGATTAGCAACAACTAGCTTGCTCTTGTGATGATGATTTGGAAGCCTCAGTCCAAATGAATTAGACATGGCTTTACAACCAGCCAGGCTTTAACATGCTTCATGAAACACTAGAATTCATTCTTAAAAATTCTGAAGAACATAAATAAAAATATATTTCATTTTTTTTGAAATTTTTCGAAAATTAAAAGAATAAAAACAAAAACTTAAAATTAAAATAAAGTTACCTAATCTAAACAACAAGATGAACCGTCAGTTGTCCATACTCAAAACAATCCCCGGCAACGGCGCCAAAAACTTGGTGTGCGAAATTGTTACTCAGATTAGGTAACATTTTAATTGTTGGTTCTCTCCCTGGCAATGGCGCCAAAAACGTGGTGCACAATACCATGGTCCAAACATAACTTCACAACTTCGCACAACTAACCAGCAAGTGCACTGGGTCGTCCAAGTAATAAACCTTACGTGAGTAAGGGTCGATCCCACGGAGATTGTTGGTATGAAGCAAGGTATGATCATCTTGTAAATCTCAGTCAGGCGGATACATATGGTTATGGAATTTTCAAATAATAATAATAAATAAATAGAAAATAAAGATAAAAATACTTATGTAAATCATTGGTGAGAATTTCAGATAAGCGTATAAAGATGCTTTCGTTCCTCTGAACCTCTGCTTGCCTGCTGTCTTCATCCAATCAATCCTGCTCCTTTCCATGGCAAGCTTTATGTAGGGCATCACCGTTGTCAATGGCTACATCCCATCCTCTCTATGAAAATGGTCCAAATGCTCTGTCACGGCACGACTAATCATCTGGAGGTTCTCGATCATACTGGAATAGGATTCACCATCCTTTTGCGTCTGTCACTACGCCTAGCACTCGCGAGTTTGAAGTTCGTCACAACCATCCCTTCCCAGATCCTATTCGGAATACCACAGACAAGGTTTAGACTTTCCAGATCTCAGGAATGGCCATCTGGTGCACGAATTATGAATCACACTTTTCACAACTCGTACCACTAACCAGCAAGTGCACTGGGTCGTCCAAGTAATACCTTACGTGAGTAAGAGTCGAATCCCACGGAGATTGTTGGTTTGAAGCAATCTATGGTTATCTTGTAAACCTTAGTCAGGAAGTCAATTATGTTTATCAGTTGAATTGCGAATAACCAAGAGAGCATGAATTAAAGGTTACTTGTTATGCAGTAATGGAGAATATGTTGGAGTTTTGGAGATGCTTTGTCTTCTGAATCTCTGCTTTCCTCTGTCTTCTAATTCACGCATGCACATCCTCCTATGGCAAGCTGTATGTAGGGGATCACCATCGTCAATGGCTACATCCCATCCTCTCAGTGAAGAATATGCTCACATGCTCTGTCACAGCACGGCTAATCATCTGTCCCAAAAAGCGTATAAAATATCTGCTCATCACCATCCATGGGCTCTAACTTATACCACGAAGATTCTAATATCTTGGACTCGGTCCTCTGTATTAGATATCTAAGAGATACTCATTCTAGCTTGTTGCATGTAGAACGGAAGTGTTTGTCAGGCACGCATTCATAATTGAGAATGATGATGAGCGTCACATAATCATCACATTCATCATGTTCTTGGGTGCGAATGGATATCTTAGAAGCGGAATAAGTTGAATTGAATAGAAAAACAGTAGTACTTCGCATTAATTCATGAGGAACAGCAGAGCTCCACACCTTAATCTATGGAGTGCAGAAACTCTACCGTTTGAAAATACATGAGTGATTGTCCAGGCATGGCCGAATGGCCAGCCCCCAAATGTGATCTCAAGATCAAAAATACAATCCAAAGATAATGTAAATACAATAGTAAAAAGTCCTATTTATACTAAACTAGTTACTAGGGTTTACAGAAATAAGTAAATGATGTAAAAATCCATTTCCGGGGCCCACTTGGTGTGTGCTTGGGCTGAGCATGAAGTTTTCACGTGGAGAGGTCATTCTTGGAGTTGAACGCCAGTTTGTAACGTGTTTCTGGCGTTGAACTCCACTTTGCAACTTGTTTCTGGCGTTGGACGCCAGACTGCAACATGGAACTGGCGTTCAACGCCAGTTTGCGTCATCTAAACTCGGGCAAAATATGAACTATTATATATTTCTGGAAAGCTCTGGATGTCTACTTTCCAACGCAATTAGAAGCGCGCCATTTGGAGTTCTGTAGCTCCAGAAAATTCACTTTGAGTGCAGGGAGGTCAGAATCCAACAGCATCTGCAGTTCTTCTTCAACCTCTGAATCTGATTTTTGCTCAAGTCCTTCAATTTCAGCCAAAAAATACCTGAAATCACAGAAAAACACACAAACTCATAGTAAAGTTCAGAAATGTGAATTTATCATAAAAACTAATAAAAACATCCCTAAAAGTAACTAGATCTTACTAAAAACATACTAAAAATAATGCCAAAAAGTGTATAAATTATCCGCTCATCAAGGGGCATAGAGAACTAGAAACAAATTGAAGAGTATTTCAAGACGAACACGTGGCCATAAACGGCTTGTCAATCGGAGCTCCGAATTGAAAGTTACAAAGGATTGAAGATTAAGTGAAGGTTAGGTTTGGTGTTCTTGTTTCTTCCTCCCCAAAACTGATTCCAGCGTGTTTCATATGTGAATGGAAGAGAGATGAGCTGAAGCTCATGGTATAGGTGGCTTGGATTGGGCCTTGGGCCCAATATGGGCCTAGTCCAACCAGTTCAGCCCGTTCGACCCAATTTTGGGCCAAGTTTTTTAAAATTAGTGTCAAAATTCTTATTTTAATTAGCTCTATTGTAAACTCCGTTAAATTAGTAAGTAATTAACCAATAAATTAATTTCTAATAAATAAAATTATAAATTTAAATATTATATTAAATTAGGATAGAGCTCATCGAAACGAGAATTTTGACACTAATTTCAAAGAAATCGGCCCAAGATTAGACTGAACAGGCCGAACCAGTTGAACCGGACCCAAACCAGGCCCGTGGGTCCAACCGGCCCAGAATTTAACTCTTTCTTCTTCCTCATTTCAGCTAAAGTAATGCTGAAAGCTTAAAGGGAAGAAAAGAAGAGAAAATTTCCCCGTAACCCTTATGTTGATTTTAAATCACCGTAACTCCTCCGTCCGAGCTCCGATCGCCGCACCGTTTGTAGCCACACGACTACCACATCGAGCTCTACGTTTCTATTGGAACAATTTCATAGGTAACTCACTTTATTGTTCTCAGCCACTTCTTCCCCCAATTTTCTAAAATTGAGTGGAGGTATTGAATTTCTTTGCTCTTTGATGTTTTAGGATCCAATTAGCTTGAGGAAAATGTTAACTCTTGCTTATGTGAAGCTTGGGTAAGGTGAGAATATCATAAATCCTATTTAATTTGCTGAATTTATGTTTTGGGTATTAAATTGGGTATATATGTTTTATGAATGTGTATTAGGTTGAGAATAAATAATTGGAACTTGAAATTGTGGACGTTGGAATTTTGGTGGAGGCTGGGCATTGGTATTTTGTTGAGCTTTTGGGGGTGTGTTTGTTTTAGGTGAATTGTTTTGATTGTTACGTTGGAATCGGCCAAGGTATGATTTATGTTTCTTGCATTTAATATATAATATTCTGTGAAAACTTAGGATAGATGACCATAGGATAAGTTGGAATGCATGTGTATATTTAATGTTTAGTATCTTGACAACGGACATATTTAATTTGGTGCTTGTTAGATAATTGGCGATTTGAGAAATTATTGTGGTTTGATGCTTGTTGGTGGGTTGGTGATGTTTGATGGATTTTAGGAAATGTATGTATTATTGTTGATTTAAGGAATAGATTGTTATGGTGGTTATTTTGATGATAAAGAAGGATATGTTATGTTGATAATTGTAGGCATGATAATGAATGGAAGTGAGATTTTTGAATGAAATGAGGTTTATGAGGTTTGTAAAACTTTGGTTTTGAGCCGAACTTCGGCAGGCTATAACTTGGCTTCCGGAACTCCAAATTGATTTCAACTTGTTTTAAATGAAAATTGGATTTGTGAAGTTTATGTCGTTCGAAGAACGAAAGAAAAATGATTTAAAACGATTAAATTATGCTCGTCAAAAGTTTTGGTGTGAATTATGTTATTGTGTAGAGGATTATGCAACTTCCTGGTGATCTGATTTTTTTGTAAAAATGTACGTCCATGCGTACGCGTGGCATGGACATTTTGATTGTTCGTACGCAAGAGGTCCTATGCGTACGCGTGGTGAGCCAGCAGGCATGTCCACACGTACGCGTGACATGAAGTAATCACTTACGCGTACGCATGACAAGGGGACGCGCACGCGAGCTGCATTTTTACACTCCCACGCGTACGCGTGAGCCACGCGTACGCGTGGCCTCTGTTCCAACAAATATGATTTTTGAGTTTTAAACCCTATTTCAAACTTCTAAACCTCTATTTTCATTCATTTAGTCATAAATAATAGTATTAAACCTGATAATCAGATGAAGTTAGGAAATGGAGATAACTTGGAGACGAAGTAAAGTTGAAAAGTGATGAATTGATTATGAAATGTTACGAATGATCATGTATAATACTTGGCTTGAATAATCAGATGAATGATTATGTATGATACTTGGCCTGATTAACTAAATGATCTGAGATATGAGATTCTCTGGGTAAAGTACCATGGCTTGCCACCACGTGTACCAGGTCGAATACTCGATACTCTGTTGACCTTGCGACGTAAGGGTGACCGGGCACTTATAAATTCCCGAGAATGGTACTCCCATTGAGCGATTTGATCTATATATATGAGAAAAAGCTATGCATAGACTCATGGGGATGAACGTCGGGGGACAGTTCAATGGTTTAGCAAACCGGACTTGTCGGGTTGACTTGATAACCGACATATGAGACTCATCAGCCTTAGGACAGGCATACATCATATGCATATTACTTGAATTACTTGTTGTGCTGTAACTGGGTGTGCCTAAGTGCATTTACTATGTTAAATGTATATTTGCTACCTTCAGTACTTGTAACCTTCTTGTGTTTGCTTTTATCTGCTTATTTGTCTGTGAAATATTGTCAGAGATGGAGGTATATAGGAAAGGGAGTAGGACTCAGATTCAAGATTAAGTTAAGTTAGGTTTAGATACTCTTAGTAAACCATCTTTTATGGCTTCTGTTTAATACTTTAAGCTCTATAATCTGAGTGTCAGCGTTCTAGGATTGCCTCTGGCATTTCCAGAACCTTATATCTTATATGTGTGGCACCTTTACCATACTGAGAACTTCTGGTTCTCACCCCATACTGTGTTGTTGTTTTTCAGATGCAGGTCAAGAGGCACCTCCTTAGGCGTCTGAGCTTTTGAAGCGAAGTAGTTGTCGGGTTACTTTTTGGATTGTATAGTTATACATATACATGTACTTAGTTTTCTCTCCGCGTAACTTGTTCTTTTTTATCCTCTTAGAGGCTTATGGAGAAACAGGATTTTGTTTATGTAAATTTGGGTTTTGGACATGTATATATATATGTATATATTCTCCGGCCAGCTTTGACTTCGCAGGCTGAGTTAGGAGCTTGTTATTCTGTATCTTTGGCCCTCTACTCCTACTTTTGTTATCTTATGCTTCACAGCTACAGTTTTCTTTGTACGCAAGTTAACTCGTTTTCTGGACATTGCGCTTTTATTTCGCGATTTTTATTTCTTCTATTCTTCAAGACTCCTAGTATATTATAATCTTTCTGCTATTATATGTACACATTTTATTTTAGAGTTCGTAATACCACACCATCTCTGTTTTACGACTTAAGTGTAAAGCTCAGTGTGGTAGGTGTTACATCTATCCTATTTCACTATAAAATTTATATTTCTAATTTCCTTTATTAAAATTTAATTTATTGGTTAATTATTCGCTAATTTTACGGATTTTACATAAATAAAAAAAAACAATACTTCACCTTTTTTAATTATTGAGAGTTTTATAATTTATTGGATAAAAAATGAACAAATTTTATTTTTAAGATATAGATATAGCTTTTGTTTGGAGAACAGTATTGTCGACAGGGACAGATC
>NC_029792.2:15541940-15550657 GCF_000816755.2 Arachis ipaensis
AATATACCTTTTTATATATATTTTAAATTTTAAAATATTTTATTATTTTATTTTTTATGATATAATTTAAAAATAATATATAATAAAAAATAATGATATTATGATAGAATATACTCTATATTTTTTACATATTATTTTGCGCCAACATTAGACGGCTACATGCATATATTAAATATATCAAAAATGCTATTCGTATACTAAAATTCTAGTCAATACTATTTATACAAAGACTGAGATCGAATTTGATTATTGGTTTGATATCCTTTAGATTGAAGACCCAACAATGTGTGTCTGGACCAATAGAATGAAGTATAATAAGTGGACTCACTATTAGGATGAGGGTCGTAGATTCAGCCATATGACTACGAATATTTCTGAGTGTGTTAATTCAATGTTTAAGGATGTCAGAACCTTCTAATTTGTTTTTGGTGAAATTCACTCATAAGAGATTGATAGAACTCTTTGTTAGTAAAATAAGAGAGATTGAGGCACAATTAGGGACAAATCAACAATTTAATCAGTTACTTGTTATCAAAGCAATAAAGACAAATCTAAAAGCATCAAAATATTTCATGATGACACTATATAGTAGAAATAATTCAGAATTTAACGTGACCGAGAATATTTTAACAGATGATTTTTTATTCAGTACTTACAAAATTTTATTGAGAGATCGAATTTACGATTACAAGTACTTTCAAGTCCTTCACTATCCATATCATTTTGCAGTACTTGCTGTGCATATTTTCACCTAAATTAGGCTATATGTGTCTACGAGATTTTTTAGACCTTTTATATTGGAAAAGTATAGGTGAACAATAATCCTAGTGAACAATATGAACAATGGGGTTATAAATATAAATTACTCATAAATTTAATTAATGATGTAATTAATTTAATTATAATAATAACCATTTTTCAAAATTTAAAATATCAGATTTTTGAAATAGGGAACTGTAACACGTTTCATATCCTCATACCATATCTCCTCTCTCTTGCGGTGGTCCTTCCCAACAAAGAAGGCTCACTTCCCAGCCCACCCACAACCCACGCTGTCCCCCCGTGCCAACGTCTGACACCACCGCCATCACTATCGGCGACCACCGTCGCCTACCCCCTCTCTCTTTCCTCTCTTCTCGTTTTCTTCCCTCTTTCTCCATTTTTCCTCAATCCCCTGTACGTTACCCCTGGTTTCTGTGCAAAGTCCAACCCCGCGCGAGAAACCTCAGTGCAACCCAGCAGCGGCCGAGCTCTGTGCCGCTGCAACACCGCCTCTGCTACCCCTCTCTTTTCATTCTTCCCCTTTCACCAACGCAGGTTCCATGCTTCCTCCTGCTCGTGTTACTTCGTTTATTTATTTTAACTAATTTTTAATTCTGCTTTTAGTGTTTAGATTAGGCTTAGATTAATGGATTGATACTTTTTGGATTCCAAAATGTTTGATGGCTGATTTTTCTGGATTGATTGCTGCTTAAATTGAGTTTAAAATCCCTGTTTACATATTGTGCACACCATATGCTCGATGAAATGCCTGAGTGAAACTTTTTGTTTAATTCTTATGTCTGGCCAGCATTTGTCTTAAATTTTATTATCTTTAGGCATTATAATTCAAAATTGTGTAATGTTATGCTATTTTTAATGATGTTTAGATTGAGTTTTGACATGGCACTTGATTATTAGTTTTGTTTAACACCAAATTGGTTTAACATTTTAAATTTAGTCATTTGATTAGTGTAATTTAAGAAATGCATATCATGTTTAGTTAAGTGAATTGAATGAAACTACCAATTCAGGTATGTTTTAAACATTCCACATGGTTGCCATTAGAATATTTTAAATTCTCATCCTTGTGCTTCCATGCCATGCATGCACAAACAAATTTGGTCACAACTCACTTTACAGATGAAAATATATGCTCTAAGTGGAGATGCTGTTCAATTTGGATGCTCACTAAATGTGTTTTTTTGTTTTTACATTCTTTTTTATTTTTTCACGCTATATAATATTGCTAGAAAATATATGTACAGTTGTGCATAAGATACAATATAGTACTCAAAGGTCCCAAAATTCTAATTAGCAAGTCCATAATACATACAACACTGATTACTACTATAAGAAAAATAAATTAATTAATAAACAAATAAGGAGAAGAAGAAATAAGAGAGGATTGACAACGAAGGAATTGAAGAAACGAAAATGGAGAATGGGAATGTATCATTCACATTCAAGAAGAAATAATGAGCTTTTTCACTTTTCAAAGCATAGAAATTGTAACAGCCCAGACCACCCGCTAGCACGATATTGTCCGCTTTGGCACACAAGGCCTCACGGTTTTGCCTTTGATGATAGGGATGCTAGCCGAAGTCCCCCACACTCACTCGTCAAAACGCGTCATGCTAGGGAGAGGTATCCACACCCTTATAAGGCATGCTTCGTTCCCCTCCCCAACCGATGTGGGACCTTACAATCAACCCCCCTAAGGGAGCCCAACGCCCTCGCTGGCATATCGATCCGGGTTCTGGCTCTGATACCATCTGTAACAGCCCAAACCACCCGCTAGCACGATATTGTCCGCTTTGGCACACAAGGCCTCACGTTTTTGTCTTTGACGATAGGGATGCTAGCCGAAGCCCCCCACACTCACTCGTCAAAACGCGTCATGCTAGGGAGAGGTATCCACACCCTTATAAGGCATGCTTCGTTCCCCTCCCCAACCGATGTGGGACCTTACAATATCCTCATGATCATTCATTTTCTATAACAGCCCAGACAACTCTCTAGCACGATATTGTCCGCTTTGGCACACAAGGCCTCACGGTTTTGCCTTTGACGATAGGGATGCTAGTTGAAGCCCCCCACACTCACTCGTCAAAACGCGTCATGCTAGGGAGAGATATCCACACCCTTATAAGGCATGCTTCGTTCCCCTTCCCAACCGATGTGAGACCTTACAATCCACCCTCCTAAGGAAGCCCAGCGCCCTCGCTGGCACATCGATCTGGGTTCTGGCTCTGATACCATCTGTAACAGCCCAGACCACCCGCTAGCACGATATTGTCCGCTTTGGCACACAAGGCCTCACGGTTTTGCCTTTGACGATAGGGATGCTAGCCGAAGCCCCCCACACTCACTCGTCAAAACGCGTCATGCTAGGGAGAGGTATCCACACCCTTATAAGGCATGCTTTGTTCTCCTCCCCAACTGATGTGGGACCTTACAATATCCTCATGATCATTCATTTTCTGTAACAGCCCAGACCACCCGCTAGCACGATATTGTCCGCTTTGGCACACAAGGCCTCACGGTTTTGCCTTTGACGATAGGGATGCTAGCCGAAGCCCCCACACTCACTCGTCAAAACGCGTCATGCTAGGGAGAGGTATCTACACCCTTATAAAGCATGCTTCGTTCCCCTCCCCAACCGCTGTGGGACCTTACAATCCACCCCCTAAGGGAGCCCAGCGCCCTCGCTGGCACATCGATCCGGGTTCTGGCTCTGATACCATCTGTAACAGCCCAGACCACCCGCTAGCACGATATTGTCTGCTTTGGCACACAAGGCCTCACGGTTTTGCCTTTGACGATAGGGATGCTAGCCGAAGCCCCCCACACTCACTCGTCAAAACGCGTCATGCTAGGGAGAGGTATCCACACCCTTATAAGGCATGCTTCGTTTTCGTCCCCAACCGATGTGGGACCTTACAGAAATAGACTTGGTTTTAGATTGTGTAGGTGTGATTCAGATGTAGCAGATCCATGCATGCTCTATTCAAATACTTAATATAAGTCTAACTAATTGGGTGAGATTTTTTATGAGTACACTTTTCATTGTTATTATTTCTTGTAAGTTATGTATAGTAATAAATTTTTAATGATCTTTTTGAAAAAAGTATTAATAAAATATTTTTAGTTGAAACTTGTTTAATAGTACGGTATCTAATTAGTTTGTGTATGTTTGATTGTAGGTCATAGAATGTACGGACATTACTGGAAGTGATGACACAGATCTTGTTGATGAGGTTTGGTCTCTAGTATATTGTTGTTTTTTTCATGAACTGCATATTTGAATCGACCATTAATCCTCATGTTCATCGAATGATGTATGTTTTGAACTGATTCACAGTTACCGAATCATAGTTGCCTTGTCGAAGACAAAATACCAAGAGTTGGGATGCGGTTTGAGCATTTGAAGCTGGCTTAGAATTTTTATGCAACATATGCAAAGAAAGTCGGTTTCGATTCAATAGCGTAGCGGATGGTTATTTGGTACCCAGATGGTTATTTTGTAATAGCCTTGGTGTGGTGTTTATAATTAGTTACAATTATTTTAAACTGGATATTCTATTTAATAGAATAGCGGATGTTTATTTCTATTGTTACCCAGATGGTTATTTTGAATAGTTTGGGTGTAGTGTGTGTGATTCGTTAAAAGTATTATAAACTGGATGTTCGATTTAATAGGAAAGCGAATGGTTATTTCTTTTGTTACCCAGATGGTTATTTCGAATAATCTGGATGTAGTGTGTGTATTCAGTTGCAATTATTTTAATATGGATGTTTAATTCAATAGGATAGCGGATGGTTATTTTTACTAGTACCCAGATGGTTATTCGTAATAGTCTTGGTGTGCAGTATGTGGTCAGTTACAAGTAATAAAGGTTGGATGTTCGATTCTATAGGCTATCAGATGGTTATCTCTATTGTCACCCAAATGGTTATTTAAAAGAGTCTTGGTGTAGTGTGTAAATAGTAACAAATAGTAGAGGCTGGATGTTCGATTCCATATGATAGCGGATGGTTATTTTTGTTGGTACTAGATGGTTATTCTTAACTAATAACTTTTACGCTTCGCTAATATTTTGAAACAGAATCAAAGTAGTTAGAGAACTAAAAATGTTATTTACCATGGAAATTTATCATTTCTGTTGTAACAAAATTCCACCACGAAAACACGTAAACAATGTGAAAAAGATATTTATGGTCTTAAGACTAAGGTCCAATTTGGGTTAACAACTTAAATAACCTCTTTTGAAAAAAGAGCTTAAAGTAGAAGGACTTTTATTAATAGAACCTTATAAATAAGTTATTTTGTGTTGATTTTTAGTTATAAAAGTACTTATTTTAAAGTTGTAGTGTTTGGATAAATAACTGAAAAAATACAATTTTTTTACACAAGAAATGGATATTAAAATTCTAATTCATAATAATATTGATGGCAATGCAAAAGAAATTATTGTATAGTTAGTACTTGTTGTTTTGTTGTGCATGATATGGTAGGTGAAAAAAAAATGAATATGAAATGTGTGTCAATGTATATTTTGTTGCTGTTTCTTAGTTTTTTTATTGTGACTTTTCATAATTTAAAAGTAAAAAAGAAAAAGTAGCTTCTGCTACTTCCCAAACGGGCTCTAGGTACATCTATTGCTTTCTCTGATTCCGGTTCTTTCTCATAGGTTCATCAATAGTCCGCTCGCATTATTTAGAAAAGAAAATTTCACACGCATAAAAAATATTATTTCTATATAACTATGTATTATTCTTAAAATTTTAACACGAGTCTTTATAACATCCATGATCGAAAATAATAAAGTCATAAATATGTAGACATCAAACATTATGCAACTATAATATTTACAACCAATTTAACTCATATCTAGTTAAGCCACCACTAAAAGCCATCTCTTTTTTGCATCCATCGTTTCTTACAAAATTAAACATCCGTAATTCATAGAAATTAAAAGTCAATTCCAGGCTCCATCAAATTTCAAACATGTTTTGCTTTAATCCAGGTATCCATGAACCATGTGATATTACTATCAATGCTGTAATTTAAAAAAAATGTGAAAATCAAGAGCATAACATCCACAGTCATGTGCAGTAAGAGTACATAGGCAGTTTAAAAAAAATCAAATTAAATAAGGTTCTTGGAAGCATACCTGTAAAAAATTGAACTTCTAATTTCTTAAGTCACCAAAACAAGTCCTAATATAACCAGCTTACTAGGCTCCAGAGATTTGCAACATCAGAAATTGCTACCTAAATGATGTAGATCATGTCACATTTTTCGCATCCATCTTTTCTTACAAAACTGAACGTCCGACATTTATAGAAATTAAAGGTCAATCAAATGAACCAGATACAGATAAAGAATTAACTACTCAATTATCAAGCCGAGGCTCTATCAAATTTTAAACATGTTTGCTTTAATCGAAGGTTCCATGAACCATGTGATATTACTATCCATGCTTTAATTTAAAAAAAATCATATCAAAATGAACAGCATAACACCCACAGTCGTGTGCAATAAGAGTACATAGGCAGTTAAAAAAAAAAAGTTAAACAAGGTCCTTGGAAGCATAGCTGTTAAAAATTAAACTTCTAACTACGTAAGTCAGCAAAACAAGTACTAATATAACCAGGTTGGTAGGCTCCATAGATTTGCAACATCAGAAATTGCTACCTAAATGATATAGATCATGTAACATTTTTTCATCCATCTTTTCTTACAACATTGAACATCCGTCATTTATAGAAATTAAAGGTCAACCAAATAAACCAGAAACAGATCAAGAATTAACTACTAAATTATCAAGCCGAGGCTCCATCAAATTTTAAACATGTTGCTTTGATCCAAGGTTCCATGAACCATGTGATATTACTATCCATGCTTTAATTTAAAAAAAAATTATATCAAAATGAACAGCATAACACCCACAGTCGTGTGCACTAAGAGTACATACGCAGTTAAAAAAAACAAGTTAAAACAAGGTCCTTGGAAGCATTGCTGTTAACAATTAAACTTCTAATTACGTAAGTCACCAAAACAAGTACTCATTTAACCAGTTTGGTAGGCTCCATAGATTTACAACATCAGAAATTGCTATCTAAATAATGTAGATCATGTAACATTTTTTCATCCATCTTTTCTTACAACATTGAACATCCGTCATTTATAGAAATCAACGGTCAATCAAATGAACCAGAAACAGATAACAAATTAACTACTAAAATATCAAGTCCATGCTCCATCAAATTTCAAACATGTTTGCTTTAATCCAAGGATCCATGAACCATGTGATATTTCTATCCATGCTTTAATTTAAAAAAAAATTGAGAATCAACAGCATAACACCGACAGTCGTGTAGAGTAAGAGTACAAAGGCAGATAAAAAAAACAAGCTAAACAAGGTACTAGGAAGCATAGCTGTTACAAATTGAATTTCTAATTATGTAAGTAACGAAAACAAGTCCTAATATAACCAGCTTGCTAGGCTCCATAGATTTCCAACATCAGAAATTTCTAACTAAATAATATAGAGAATGTAACATTTTTTCATCCATCTTTTCTTACAAAATTGAACATCCATCATTTATAGAAATTAAAGGTCAATCAAATGAACCAGAAACAGATAAAGAATTCACAACTAAAATATCAAGCCCAGGCTCCATCAAATATTTACCATCCTCAACCTAATTTCAAACACCTGTAAAAAATATTTAACCATCCATTCATGTATAAAAATGACCATCCGATTTAGATTCATTAAACAACTCACAAATCAACATATTCATAGCACGTGCTTCACACGAACTGCTGACTTACTAATACCTGGAGCCAAAACAAACCCAAATACGATAAATCATTAAAAAATAAGACGCAAAAAAACTCGGATGCTCAGAAACATGTACGTGGCCATTATATGTTTACAAAGACTTGCAGAACTCAAATAGGGCCAGAAATTTGCGCAACCAGCAAAACCATTATATGCAACCAGAACATAAAAGTAACTATGAACATCTAAACATTCAATTAACGGTTATCGGGTTACCGACCTTCAATCTGGGAAGGGAAAAACAGCCCATGGCTACTCTTGTTGTATTCGAGGATGACTCCAAGCGACGCGAACATGCAAGGGCTATAACCAACGGAGATTGTGGGTAAAGGACAACACCGGTGGTTTTCTGGCCAACTTCCACGCGACGGGGCCACGGATGCTTGCCTGCTGCTTCACGTCTTCACAATGGAGGCGCCGGTGGATGGTTGGTTCGGCGGGTGGCAGGGTGGACGACGGGTTGCAACGAAAAAGAAACGGCTAACGTGGGAAGGTCTCCCTTCGTCAATGCCGTTTCAAATGGCTGTGAGGGAAGACTAATGTTTCCTTTCCTGAATGGTGTTCAAAACGTAAGGAAGAAAAAAGGGTTTTACTGTTGGGTCAAAGAAGGGGGGAGTGGATGGGGTGATTACGATGAAAGTAATTAAGATAATTAAAATTAGGATTTAGGAAAGGTGGATATTTACGAAAATACCTATATTAGTAAACTAATTGGGCTAATTTCAAGCCCGTTGTTCATATTGTTCACCAAATTCATTGTGCCCTAACATTTTTCACCTAAATTAGGCTACATGTGTCTACGAGATTTTTTAGACCTTTTATATTTTATTCTTATTTTTTAGATAGGATATTCGTTGCATTGAATAAGTTTTCAATGCGATTGTAGAATGTTCAATGGAAATAGAGGTTTTCAGGAATGATGTCGGTGGAGACTCAAACTTAGTATTGCAACATGTTACACAAGCCGTAAGCTTTTATTAATTACACTTATTATTAGTTTAATTAGTTTATTAATTAATAATCACTTTAATTAATTAAATAACTTCCTATTATATATATTTGCAGATTTCTAATTAAATAACTGGTTCAATTGGTTCAATTTGA
>NC_029792.2:15551795-15564421 GCF_000816755.2 Arachis ipaensis
TTTTTTTTTTTTTATTTTCAGATGGGATATTCATTGCATTGAATCCTTTTTGGAGTGCTTTAAAGTCGTTTTCAATGCGATTGTGGATGCACAATGGAAATACCGAAATAGAGGTTTTCATGAATGATGTCGGTGGAGACTCAAACTTAGTATTGCAACATGTTACACAAGCCGTAAGCTTTTATTAATTACACTTATTATTAGTTTATTAATCATTTTAATTAATAATCACTTTAATTAATTAAATAACTTCCTATTATATATATTTGCAGATTTCTAATTAAATAACTGGTTCAATTTGAGCTTTTGATTTTCTTTTTTCTTTAATTTTTATGATTGAAATTGGTTGATGAATCGAATGATTTGAAAAAAAAAATTAAACTACACATTGGAATTTATTTAAATATTTTTAAATTTGCAAAAAGAATTTATCATAGTTTAGTGGTTTGATTTAATTAACTAATTTATAAGACTAAAAATAATTAACATTAATCAAGATAATACAATTAAATTCCTCCATTCAAAATCGAACAACTCATAAAGGATATTCAATTCTCTAATTGAGGAATGGCTAGAGAATTCACTCCCTCTTTAACAAGACAAAATAAAAAGAAATCTTGTTTGATACATAGCTGTCCACTTGGCCACACATTTTTCAAATTTGAAAATGGGCATCCAGCTAGGGACATTAACTCATCTCCCTTTGCATGAGTGAACCATATTCTATATATAACTAAGTTGTTCTTAACTCCTTACTATCGTTCATTACCCAGTACTATACATGTCTCTTTTAGCTTCGGTTCCAGTGATGCCTTCGACTCAACGGGCTCCTTCTAACTCAAAGCGACGCTCTGTAAATTGTGCTCCTAGCATTTGGCATGATACTTTCCTGAAATATGCTGATTCCGAATCTTTGGTATGTTATTTAATTTTGTATATGCATATACATATATGATAAAATATGAGTATTGATATATCTATATTATCGTGATATATCTTTTTGAATTTTTACATATATTCAAAATATGAATTAGTATCTGATCTAATACTTCTATGTAAGAGACTCAAAATAATGCTTGGATAAGTGTTGTATTAGAAGGGTGTAAATTGAATAAATTATAAGTAGTTTTAAGTAGTTTAACAAGAATAAAAATCCCTAGTTATATAGAAGTAGTCTTTTTTTTTTTTGGTTATTAAAGTTATCTATAATTCTAGATGGTATTTCTAACGGAAAAGAAAAAATATTTACAGGCTACTATGTGTGAGATAGCCCAATAACAATTATAAATTGAATTTCGTTATGCATTTAAATATTTTTATCAATTAAGTCTAATTAAGTTGACTCAAACCTAATAAAAATCATCCATGAAAAGTGTGCGTGAATCATGCACTTCTTTTTGGCATGATTCTTTCTCATCGTCGTTTTTTTATTGTTATTGCTATTGTTGCGCCTTTTTATTTTATTTTATTCCTCTTCCTGTTATTGTAGTATTTTTTATCTTTTATTTTTTCTTTGTCTATTTTTTCTTTTATTTGTTTATTCTTATTTTTCTTAAGAGGGTAAAAACATAAAAAATTATGAAAAGATGAAACAAGAAGAAAAAAATGAAGAAGAAAAAGAAGATGATGACGCTGATAAAGAAGAGGGAGAGAGGAGTTTTGAATTGTGTAGAATTTATCAAAAAAATAGCATTAAAACTTTTTAAGCATGATATGAAAAATTTCTAAATTTTGACACCAAAATTTCTTAATAGTAATACAAAAAAATTAACTAATTAAAAATTATCAAAATAAAAATAGCACCGAAATATTTTAACTGTGACATCGAAATTATATTTCTCTCAGCATATCTTCTTTTTTTTTTTGCTTTTTTTTTCTTCATATTTTATCTTCTTTTTCTTTCTCTCAACATATTCTTCATTTTTTTCTCATGTTTTGTTATTGATATAATTTTTTCTATATCTTCTAATGTTTTACTTCAAAAATAAAAGATTTTACCTAAAGAAAATTGTTTTAAAGTTGAATATATATTCCTAAATCCTAAACAATAAATTGTCTTACAATAAAGAAATGAAGATCAATTCAAGTTATGTGTTTATCATAGTAAAATTTATGTGTTTTATATAACAAAATTTTCAGTGTAAACCCCGGTTAATTATAGATAATTAGTCAATAAATTAGTTTTTTAATAAAGAAGATTAGAAATACGAATATTATATTAAATTAGGATAGAGCTCATCAAAACAAGAATTTGAACACTAATTTTAAAGAAAACGGTCCAAGATTGGACCGAACAGACCGAACCGGTCGAACCGGATCCAAACCGGGCCCGTGGGCCCAACCGGCCAGCATTTAAATGAGCCTAAAAGCTCATTTCCCTTCATTAACATAAGAGAAGCAGCAATGCTCCCAGGGAGGAAGAGAACGCCAAACCTAACGGCAACATTCAACACGTCGTAACTCCTCCGTCCGAGCTCCGATCGCCGCATCATTTGCGGGCACGCGTCCACCGCGTCAAACTCTACACTTCTACCAGAACAATTTCATAGGTAACTCATTTTTCTGTTCCCATCCATCTTTTCCCCCACTTTTGGAAAATTAACTGGGGATATTGAATTTCTTTATTCTTTGATGTTTCAGGATCCAATTAGCTTGAGAAAAACGTTCACTATTTTTTATGTAAAGCTTGGGTAAGGTGAGGATATAATAATTCTATTTTAATTTCATTGGATTTGAGCTTTGAGTATTAAATTGGATATATATGTGTTATAAATGTGTATTAGGTTGTGAATAAATAATTGGAGCTTGAAATTGTGAATACTGGAACTTGGAGGAAGCGGATTAGTTGAGGTTTTGAGGCCTGTGCTCTTTTAGGAAAATTGTCTTGGAATAATACTTGAAAATCGGCTAAGGTATGGTTTAGGTTTCTTGCATTTAATATATAATATTTTGTGAAAATTTAGGCAAGATGACCATAGGATAAGTTGGAATACAGGTGTATATTTAATGTTTAGTAATGGGTTGATGAATATGCTTGGTTTGGTTTGGTGATTTGTTTGTAAGATGATATTGGTTGCTAGTTAGATCTTTGAAAGGATATGTGATTGAATTGTTGATTATATGGCTATATTTTGGTTTGGTTGAATGATGATTGATGAAAAGATATGGAGCTTGTTGAGAATTATTGTTGGCAATTTGGATTGGTGGTAATAGGTTTGAAAATAATTGGAATGGAAATTTTGAATGAAAAATGAGGTTTTTTGTGTTAAAAGCCTAGGATTTGTGAACTATGATTTTTAGTTGAATTTTGGTTGTTGGATTTGAATATTGTATGAGTATAATTGTTGATCTGAGATAGATTTATTGTGGTGATTGTTATGATGATGAGGAAGGGCATGTTGAATTGGAAAGAATGCAGGTTTGGACCCGAAAAGGGTGGCAAAGTCTGAGTTTTAGAGGAGATGCTGCCGAAATTTTATAAAAATTAGAGATTTTGTTTATATGATTATTTAAAAAGATTTAGATTCAAAGGTTATATGGTTTGATTTAGAGTTATTAAGAAAATGAGCATGTTTTAAGTTTGATTCATTTAGAAAATAATGAATTATGTTTTGAATTAGAACTATTGATGGACGGAATGAGAGGTGTTATAATAAAGGATAAGGATTGAATATGATTGATGTGTGATGATGAATGAGATGCCATTGGGAATGATGTGGATGTTGATGAATTATAATTGAATTATTTATATGGCTTATGAATTTGAATGATCTGAGATACGAGATTCCCTAGATAAAGTGTCGTGGCTTGCCACCACGTGTACCAGGTAGAGAACTCGATACTCTGTTAACCCTACGACGTAAGTGTGACCGGGCACTATATAAATTCCCGGGAATGTTACCCCCATTGAGCAATATTGACTATTTGAGAAAAAGCTATACATAGACTCTTGGGGATGCACGTCGGGGGACAGTCTAAGGACAATTCAGACTTGTCGAGTTGGCTGGATAACCGATAGATGAGCTTCATCAGCCATAGGATAGGCATGCATCATATGCATATTACTTGAACTACTTGCTTGTTCTTTAATTAGGTGTGCCTATATGTCCTTGCCATGTTAAATGTGTATTTGTTACCTGCAGTATTTGTAACCTTCTTGTGCTTGCTATCTGTCTATTTGTCTGTGAAAATGCATGATGGAGTTGGAGGTATAGAGGAATGACAGTATGGGCCTTAGATTTAAGGTTAAGTTAAGTTAGGTTTAAATATTCTTAGAAAACCACCTTTTATGACTTCTGTTTAATACTTTAAGCTCTATAATCTGAGTGTCGGCGTTCTAGGATTGCCTCTGGCATTCCCAGGACCTTATATATTATGTGTGTGGTACCTTTACCATACTGAGAACCTCCGGTTCTCATTCCATACTATGTTGTTATTTTTCAGATGCAGGTCGAGAGGCATCTCGTTAGGCGTCTGGACTCTTGAAGCGAAGTGGTTACTGTGTTATTTTGTTATGCTATGATGTATATATATGTACTTAGCTTTCTCTCCACATAACTTATTCTTTTTGATCCTCCTAGAGGTATATGGAGAGGCAAGATTTTGTTTATGTACATTTGGGTTTTGGATATGTATATATATATGTGTGTGTGTGTGTGTATTCTCCGGCCAGTCTTGACTTCGCAGGCTGAGTTAGGAGCTCGTTATTTTGTATTTTTGACTCTCTGTTCCTGTTTTGGGTTACTTTACACTTGACAGCGGTAGCTTTCTTAGCACGCAAGTTAACTCGTTTCTCGAGCGTTGCACTTTTATTTCGCGTTTTCTATTTCCTCTATTCTTCAAGACTCTTAGCATATTATAATTCTTCTACTATTATATATATACGTTTTATTTTAGAGGCCGTAATACGACACCACCTCTGTTTTACGACTTAAGCGTAAAACTCTGTGTGGTAGGGTGTTACATTATGGTATCAGAGCAGTTCGTTCCTATAGAGTCTGAAAGACGGACTGATTGTGCTTATGTACATTCTCTGTATATGTGTTTATGTGCTATTAGGATATCTGACTGATATATATAGCATAAACGTTTGTGAGCATGCATTGGGAACTTAAAGCATTAGACCTGTGATATTAAGACTGATCAACTTAATATCACTTGTTTAGTGTGTATGAGAACCATATGTCGACTCGCGGATGCGGTCGTGGGCGAGGTAGAGATAGGATAGGCACCGTTACTCCTGGCCTGGCAGGGAATGATCCAGTAGACTTTATGGCTGCTCTGGGAAATATGGCTGCAGCTATGCAGGCAACAACCGAGGCACTGGGTAATAAGATAAACCAGGATAATCACGGGAACAATAATGATGAGGATGGTCTTGTGACATTTGCTATATTTCTGAAATTTCACCCTCCGACCTTCAGGGGAACCTCAAATTCCACTGATGCAGATAATTGGATTCAGGCTATGGAAAGGGCGTTGCAGGCTCAGCAGGTTCCTGAGGAGCAATGGGATGAATTTGGAACTCATCAGCTGCAAGGCGAGGCTCAGCATTGGTGGTAGGGAATATGACGTATCCTGCAGGCAGATGATGTTGGGATAACCGAGAGGTTGGTTATCTAAGAATCATGTTTTGCTTGATTGTTCTGAGAAGTCAGTATAGTTTACGCCGGAAGGGTCAGAAGCACCGGTTGTGGTGAATAGTTACTATTTGAACTCTATGATAGTAAACTGTTCTGGAACTGAATGTTAGGGTATTATGTTATTAACTGCGGGAGTATCAGGTGATGATCAGAGTTTAGAGCAGATTCCGGTTGTATGCGAATTTCCAGATGTGTTTCCAGATGATATTAATGAATTTCCATCTAATCGGGAGGTTAAATTTGCAATTGAGTTGGTGCCTAGAGCCGATTCAATTTCGATTATTCTTTACAGGATGTCACCTTTAGAAATGGCTGAACTGAAAGCT
This sequence comes from Arachis ipaensis, assembly GCF_000816755.2. NCBI lineage: Eukaryota > Viridiplantae > Streptophyta > Magnoliopsida > Fabales > Fabaceae > Arachis > Arachis ipaensis. The sequence continues at coordinate 15,557,764 of NC_029792.2, forward strand.
CAGCTGGAAGATCTGTTGGGTAAGCATTTTATCCAACCAAGTGTTTCTCCGTGGGGAGCGCCAGTGTTATTGGTAAAGAAGAAGGACGGGAGTATGTGCTTGTGTGTTGATTATCAGCAATTGAATAAGATCACTGTGAAGAACAAATATCCATTACCTAGAATTGACGACCTAATGGATCAGTTACAAGGTGCTGGTGTGTTTTCTTAGATTGATCTGCGATCCGGGTATCATCAGATAAGGGTTAGAGATGAGGATATTCCGAAAACTGCTTTCAGGACATGTTACGGTCATTATGAGTATACGGTGATGTATTTTTGATTGACTAATGCTCTAGCAGTATTTATGGATTACATGAATAGGATTTTTCGACCGTATCTGGACAAGTTTGTTATTGTCTTCATTGATGACATTCTTGTTTATTCTAAAACTGAAGAAGAGCATGCTGATCACTTGCGAACTGTGCTGCAAATTCTGAGAGACAGGAAGTTATATGCTAAGTTATCTAAATGCGAGTTCTGGAAGAGTGAAGTGAAGTTTCTCGGTCACATGGTGAGCAAACAGGGAATAGCTGTGGATCCTGCTAAGGTGGAAGCAGTAATGAATTGGGAGCGACCAACTTCAGTGCCAGAGATCAGGAGTTTCCTAAGTTTGGCGGGGTATTATCGCAGATTCATTAAGGAATTTTCACAACTCACCTTACGTTTAACCAAATTGACAAGGAAGGATACGCCTTTTGTCTGGACTCTAGAGTGTGAAAAGAGTTTCCAAGCATTGAAGCACAGGTTGACTACTGCACCTGTATTGGTATTACCTGAACCAAGTGAATCGTTTGAAATATACTGTGATGCATCTCTGAAAGGTTTGGGGTGCGTTCTGATGCAGCACCAGAATGTTGTAGCATACGCCTCACGGCAATTAAGACCGCATGAAATGAACTATCCGACACATGATTTGGAACTTGCTGCTGTTGTGTTTGCTTTAAAGATCTGGAGGCACTACCTCTATGGCGTTAAGTTTCATGTTTTCTCAAATCATAAGAGTTTGAAGTATCTTTTTGAGCAGAAAGAGTTGAATATGCGTCAGAGAAGGTGGATGAAACTTCTGAAAGATTATGATTTTGAATTGAATTATCATCTAGGAAAAGCAAACGTTGTGGCGAACGCCTTGAGTCGGAAGTCTTTATATGCAGCTTGGATGATGCTACGGGAAGAAGAATTACTAAGGGCATTTCAAGGTTTGAATTTGGGAATTAGAGAAGAATCTGGAATTTTGTGTTTGAGTCAGTTGCAGATTTCAAGTGATTTTAAATCAAAACTTCTGAAGGCTCATCGAGACAATGAAGCGTTATGAAAGGTATTACCAGCAGTTAGATAGGGAAAATAGTGGAGAGTGGTAGAAGATCAAGATGGTTTGTGGAGATTCAAGAACTGGATTATTGTGCCAGATGTTGGAAACCTACGACAGAGTATCTTGAAGGAAGCTCATAAGAGTGGGTTTTCAATTCACCCAGGGAGTACCAAAATGTATCAAGATCTGAAAGCGATGTTCTAGTGGCCAGGAATGAAGAATGATGTGGCATTGCACGTATCTAAATATTTAACGTGTTAGAAGGTTAAGATTGAGCATCAGAGACCATCAGGGACCCTTCAGCCTTTGGAGATTCCACAATGGAAATGGGAGAGTATCGCAATGGATTTTGTGATAGGTTTGCCTAGAACCCAATCTGGTTGTAACGCTATTTGGGTGGTTGTGGATCAACTGACGAAATCAGCTCACTTTCTTCCTATCCGAATAAGTTGCACAACGGAGGAATTGGCTCGAATATATATCAAAGAAATTGTCAAGTTACATGGCGTGCCTTTTACCATTATATCTGACAGAGATCCTCGCTTTACATCAAGGTTCTGGGGAGCTTTTCAGCGTGCATTTGGGACTCAATTAAGCTTGAGTACTGCGTATCACCCTCAGACAGATGGTCAGTCAGAGAGAACTATTCAGACCTTGGAGGATATGCTAAGGGCTTGTGTTTTGGACCAGCCAGCAAGCTGGGATCGGTATATGCCATTAGTGGAGTTTGCTTATAACAATAGCTATCATGCGAGCATTGGAATGGCTCCATATGAGGCTCTGTATGGCAGGAAATGTCAATCTTCACTATGTTGGTATGAAACTGGAGAAAGAAGTTTGTTAGGGCCTGAGATGATAGCTGAAACTACTGAACAGATAAAGAAGATTCGTAGTCGAATGCTTATAGCCCAGAGCCGCCAGAAGAGTTATGCTGATCAAAAGTGAAAGCCTTTAGAATTTGAGGAAGGGGAGCATGTTTTTCTGAAAGTTACACCAACCACTGGAGTGGGAAGAGCTATCAAGACTAAGAAACTAAATTCCCGTTATATTGGACCGTTTGAGATCCTGAAGAGAATTGGGCCAGTGGCTTATAGAATTGCCTTACCACCGTATCTTTCGAATTTGCACGACGTGTTTCATGTGTCACAGCTTCGGAAGTATATTCCTGATGCAAGTCATGTTCTAGAACCAGAACCAATCCAAGTAAAAGAAGATCTAACACTTCCAGTAATTCCAGTGAGAATTGATGATACTAATATTAAACGATTACACGAGAAGGAAGTATCATTGATAAAAGTAGTTTGGAGTCGAACTGGTATCGAGGAACATACCTGAAAGCTCGAATCAGATATGCGAAAGGACTATCCACATCTCTTTTCAAGTAACTGAATTTAAATTTTGAGGGCAAAATTCTTTGTTAGGTGGGTAGGATGTAAACCCCGGTTAAATTAGTAGATAATTAGTCAATAAATTAGTTTTTTAATAAAGATTAGAAATGCGAATATTATATTAAATTAGGTTAGAGCTCATTGAAACGAGAATTTTGACACTAATTTCAAAGAAAACGGTCCAAGATTGGACCGAACAGGCCGAACCGGTCGAACTGGGCCCAAACCGGGCCCGTGGGCCCAACCGGCCAGCATTTAAATGAGCCTAAAAGCTCATTTCCCTTCATTAACGTAACAGAAGCAGCAACGCTCCCAAGGAGGAAGAGAATGCCAAACCTAACGGCAACCTTCAACACGCCGTAACTCCTCCGTCCGAGCTCCGATCGCGGCACCATTTGCGGCCATGCGTCCACCGCGTCAAACTCTACACTTCTACCAGAACAATTTCATAGGTAACTCGTTTTTCTGTTCGCAGCCATCTTTTCCCCCAATTTTGGAAAATTAAGTGGAGATATTGAATTTCTTTGTTCTTTGATGTTTTAGGATCCAATTAGCTTGAGGAAAACGTTCACTCTTGTTTATGTGAAGCTTGGGTAAGGTGAGAATATAATAATTCTATTTTAATTTCATTGGATTTGAGCTTTGAGTATTAAATTGGATATATATGTGTTATAAATGTGTATTAGGTTGTGAATAAATAATTGGAGCTTGAAATTGTGAATACTAGAACTTGGAGGAAGCGGATTAGTTGAGGTTTTGAGGCCTGTGCTCTTTTAGGAAAATTGTCTTGGAATAATACTTAGGAATTGGCTAAGGTATGGTTTAGGTTTCTTGCATTTAATATATAATGTTCTGTGAAAACTTAGGCTAGATGACCATAGGATAAGTTGGAATGCAGGTGTATATTTAATGTTTAGTAATGGGTTGAGGAATATGCTTGGTTTGGTTTGGTGATTTGTTTGTAAGATGATATTGGTTGCTAGTTGGATCTTTGAAAGGATATGTGATTGAATTGTTGATTATATGGCTATATTTTGGTTTGGTTGAAATGATTGATGAAAAGATATGGAGCTTGTTGAGGATTATTGTTGGCAATTTGGATTGGTGGTAATAGGTTTGAAAATAATTGGAATGGAAATTTTGAATGAAAAATGAGGTATTTTGTGTTAAAAGCCTAGGATTTGTGAACTATGATTTTTAGTTGAATTTTGGTTTTTGGATTTGAATATTGTATGAGTATAATTGTTGATCTGAGATAGATTTATTGTGGTGATTGTTATAATGATGAGGAAGGGTATGTTGAATTGGAAAGAATGCAGGTTTGGACCCGAAAAGGGTGGCAAAGTCCGAGTTTTAGAGGAGATGCTGCCGAAATTTTATAAAAATTAGAGATTTTATTTATATGATTATTTAAAAAGATTTAGATTCAAATGTTATATGGTTTGATTTAGAGTTATTAAGAAAATGAGCATGTTTTAAGTTTGATTCATTTAGAAAATAATGAATTATGTTTTGAATTAGAACTATTGATGGACGGAATGGGAGGTGTGATAATGAAGGATAAGGATTGAATATGATTGATGTATGATGATGAATGAGATGCGATTGGGAATGATGTGGATGTTGATGAATTATAATTGAATTATTTATATGGCTTATGAATTTGAATGATCTGAGATACGAGATTCCCTAGATAAAGTTTGTGGCTTGCCACCACGTGTACCAGGTAGAAAACTCGATACTCTGTTAACCCTACGACGTAAGTGTGACCGGACACTATATAAATTCCCGGAAATGTTACCCCCATTGAGCAATATTGACTATTTGAGAAAAAGCTATGCATAGACTCTTGGGGATGCACGTCGGGGGACAGTCTAAGGACAATTCAGACTTGTCGGATTGGCTGGATAACCGACAGATGAGCCTCATCAGCCATAGGACAGGCATGCATTATATGCATATTACTTGAACTACTTGCTTGTTCTTTAATTAGGTGTGCCTATATGGGAGTGGATCCTCTCCAGTAGGAAAAAACTGGATGGTATCCATTGGAAGATCTCACCCTTCATTGCATTCTCTCTGTTATTTATTTCTGGTCCCACTTGTAGAATTAAAGGTGGGAGATTACACTTTATTCTCTCCAGTGACAAAAAAAATGGAGAGGATCTATTTCCGCCTATATGTACTTGCCATGTTAAATGTGTATTTGTTACCTGCAGTATTTGTAACCTTCTTGTGCTTACCTTTATCTGTCTATTTGTCTGTGAAAATGCATGATGGAGTTGGAGGTATGGAGAAATGGCAGTATGGGACTTAGATTTAAGGTTAAGTTAAGTTAGGTTTAAATATTCTTAGAAAACCACCTTTTATGGCTTCTGTTTAATACTTTAAGCTCTATAATCTGAGTGTCGGCGTTCTAGGATTGCCTCTGGCATTCCCAGAACCTTATATATTATGTGTGTGGCACCTTTACCATACTGAGAACCTCTGGTTCTCATTCCATACTATGTTGTTGTTTTTCAGATGCAGGTCGAGAGGCATCTCGTTAGGCATCTGGACTCTTGAAGCGGAGTGGTTACTGGGTTATTTTGTTATGCTATGATGTATATATATGTACTTAGCTTTCTCTCCACATAACTTACTCTTTTTTATCCTCCTAGAGGTGTATGGAGAGGCAGGATTTTGTTTATGTACATTTGGGTTTTGGATATGTATATATATGTATATATGTGTGCAGGGGCGGAGCTACATACTGCAAAAGGGGGGCAACGGCCCCCCTAATTTTAATTTTTTACATGTAAATTATATGTAAATTTCATTTTAGCCTCCTCAAAAATTTATTTTAATATTATTTTATTGTGCAAATATTTTTAGCCCCCCTCTAATATTTCTTCTAGCTCCCCCCCTGTATTTTGTATCTTTGACTCTCTGTTCCTGTTTTGGGTGACTGTACACTTGACAGCGGTAGCTTTCTTAGCACGCAAGTTAACTCGTTTCTCGAGTGTTGCGCTTTTATTTCGCGATTTCTATTTTCTCTATTCTTCAAGGCTCCTAGCATATTATAATTCTTCTGCTATTATATATATATATATTTTTTTATTTTAGAGGTCGTAATACCACACCACCTCTGTTTTACAACTTAAGCGTAAAGTTTTGTGTGGTAGGGTGTTACATTCAGTACACAATATTTTTTTTATTATCATTATCATTATCATTTTTTGTTTTTTTTTTCTTTATTCTTCTCTTTCATAAAGTTTTTAAAATACACAAATAAAGAAGATAAATAATAATAAAAAATAAATAAAAGTATTAGACAAAGAAGAAAATGATGTGGATGATAACGTTGATAATGATAAAAGAAGAGGAGAACGACATGAAAAAAGAAGGAAAAAATCAAATGAAAAAAGAAGAAAGAATGAGATGGAGGATGAAAAAAAAAGGATGAAAACAAATAAAAAAAACATGTATATATTATGATTTAATTAGATTTGATTACGTAAAATCTTTGATTGTTTAGAATTACTATTATAAATTAAGTTATAATGATAGTAGTATTCAAATTCAATTCAATTCATTCCAACTAGAAATACCAATACAACAAATGAAGCAATTTAAATTGAATAATCTCAATTTTATAAATCATATAAAATGAAACAAATTTGGATCTAATTTTTAAAATTAATTTAATCAAATTCAAATCATAAAATATCACATAATATACTATTTTCAAGAATATATAATGTCTTTTTCTTTTACTTATGTATGTTCAATTCATTACAAAATTTGTGTTAAACATGTATTAACTTTTATAATATAAAGAATTAGTTTTAGCACCTATTATATTTATAAATTTAATCAGAAAATCAATTTTTTAGCTAATATTTATCAATAAAATTTTTGGACATTGCTCTTTTATGATA
>NC_029792.2:15565486-15574294 GCF_000816755.2 Arachis ipaensis
GGGTATGATGGTGGTGAGAATGGCAATAACGAAGAAAAGATGAAGAAAAAAGAGGAGGAGGAGGAAGAAGAAGACGACGAAGTCCTGCAGCGTAAACTAAATGACTTAGATGAACTTGTATATAGAATTGTTTGGATGTGTAGTGAGACTCTTTTTAATTTTAGTCTTTTAATGTTTTATAACAACAAAAATAATTTGAATTTGTTGATAACATTTATCAAATAATAGAATTTTTTTTCTTTTTCTTGATTTGAAATATGATTTATTAAAATTTGGCCTATTTTTTTTTTTTGGGTCAGGTGGATTACGCGAATCAAATTATTATATACTTATTTGAAACATAAAGCATTATTTGTACCAGATTGACTTGTATTAGATTTGATTTAAATCAAATCCACAAATTCCGCAATAAATTATCATATAATAATCTTGATTGGGTTGATCATATATAGAGACATTAGATGAGTAACATACTTTAATTTGTTAATTTTTCAATCTTTTAAACTAATGTAATACCCGGTCTAATCGAAATTAATTAAATAATAAGTTAAATAAGAGCGAATATGGTTGGAAGATTTGGCAATTGGAATTTGATAATTCAAATATGATATTTGGATTCAGTGAATTTTTTCGAGTCGGAAAACATAGTTTTCTGCGTAAAAGCGCGCAGTGGAATTTTGACCGGCAGTACCGGCTGAGATCTGTCTGGTACTACAGCTGAGGAAATTGATTATGGGTAAATAAGATTAATAAATGAGGAACTATAATTAGGGAAGGTAGAAATATTTAAAGTGCAATTTAGAGCGCTAATCTTAAAGGTTTTGGCCCAAAATTGGGCCAATGGGCAAAAATAAGTGAACCGGGCCTAAGTGGGGCCAAGACCCAACATATATAAACATTAGTTATGAGCATTTCAGCTCATTTTACCCTAAAAAGAAGGGTTGGGGCGCTGAAATTGAGAAGAGAGAAGAGAAGAGAGAAAACCTAACTCTCTTTGATCTTCAAACCACCATAACTTGAGCTACTTTTTGAGTTTTTAAAGCCAAATCTCATACTTCTAAGCCTCCGATCTCACCCCTTATGTATCAAATCATTATGGTATCAGAGCAGTTCGTCCTCGTGAGCCTGAGGGATGGAACTGCTTATGCTTCAATGCATACTCTGAGTCTGTGCATGTGCTAGTTAGGGTATCTAACCGATACATCTAGCATGAAGTCCATGAGTGTACTTTTGGTACTTTGAAACACTATACTTCCGATATTGAGACTGATCAACTTGATATCGATTGTTTGGTGTGTATAGGAACCAGATGGCGCCTCGTGGACCTGGTCGGGGACGTGAGAGAGATTGTACTAGTACTCAGGAACCGAAAATCAACCCGAATAACCCGGTAAACTTTATGGCGGTGTTGGAGAATATGGCTGCTACTATGCAGGCCACTGCGGATGCTCTTGGGCAACAGATAAACAATAATGGCAATGGCGGAAGTGGAGCTCAGGGCCCGATGACACTGGCAACTTTCTTAAAGGTTAATCCACCTAAGTTCAAGGGAACCACTAATCTGACTGAAGCTGACACCTGGTTTCAGGCCATGGAGCAAGCACTGCAAGCGCAGTTGGTGCCTGAAGAACAGTGTGTTGAATTTGCTACCTATCTGCTCACGGGGGAAGCATCGCATTGGTGGCAAGGGGCCCGACGTCTCCTGCAGCAGGGGAATAAGGTTGGTGAAGACTTCCAAAGAAGAGGCTCAATTGGTTTGGCTACAAGAGGTACGGTTTAAGTTTCATTTAAGTACCGTGTGTTATGATGAGAATTCCTAGGCTAGATGCCCCTAGGATTAAGTTTGGATTGTGTAAATGGTTGGTGCTAATATGCATAGTTGGTATGTAATGTGAAATAATGATTTGGGTTGAGAATTGTGTGGCCTTGAATGCTTGGTGTATTGAGAATTTGATGTACTAGGTAATGAGTATTGATTTGTAGTTTATGCATTTAAATTATGATATTGGGCCGGAGGCCGTGGATTTTGGGCCGGAGGCCGAAAAAAGGTGAGAAAGGTAAGTTGATGTGTGCATTGTATGATGACACAAGTGATTGGATGAATTTCAGATAATGAATATATAATGATTGGGTTGGTTATTGAATAATAAGGTTTGAGGAGTTGAGGTGTGGGATTTGGTAAATTTGGGTGCAATTATATAGATGAGGTATGTTTGGTTTTGGTTGAGATATATTATATGGTCATATATGTGATTATGATTATTGATGCCTTGATGGTATTATGATGCATTAGAGATATGTTTGTCGTGATATATGCTTGAGGAATGATTAAGGTTGATTTGTGGGTAAAGCCACGTGATAGTGAGTATGATATTGATTATGTATAATGATGGTTGATTGGAAATAGTGTTGTTGAAATTTGGCATGAGAAAGAGTATATGATATGTAAATGTGTTTGAGTTTGAGAAAGTGTCAACGTGCGAGTTGAGGAGGCTTAATGTTGATTTTGGTATATTTTGATTGATTTCAAAGAAAAGGCTGAAATTGGCATGTTTTGATTGATTTTGAAAAAAGTTGAAAATGGCTTGTTTTGAAAATGGAACTTTGTGGTTTTGTATGGAAACATGGTTTTGGGGCATACTTTGACGGGACATAACCTGGACTACGGATCTCTGTTTTCTGCCAAATCTATTTAGAAATGAAATTGGATCCGGGATGTCCATGCCGTTCGAAGGACGGGTGAAAAACAATTTAAAATGAGAGAGTTATGTCCGTCGGAAGATTGGGGGTTGAATCTGTAAATTCTGCAGCTTTTAACTTAGAAAATTTTTAGCAGAACGACCCTACGCGCGTAGGCGCACCTGGCGCGTGCACGCCGTTCTTCCAGAAAGCATCATCCACGTGTGCGCGTGGTGTGCGCGGGCGCGTCGATGCGCTGTACTAAATGCCCAGCTATTTTCCAGAGAGTTGTGCCAGGGTCGTGCCAGTTTTGTGCCTGGGCGCAAGAGCACCCACGCGTACGCGTGGCTGACGCTTGCGCGCCGTTTGGATATTTTTCAACCCGCGCGTTCGTGCGTCGATGAGTTTTTGGCCATCCACGCGTGCGCGGGGAGTGCGCGTGCGCGGGGAGTGCGCCTACGCGTGGCCCTGTTTTCATGCCAAAGTTGATTTTTGAGTTTTTAAAGCCAAACCTCATACTTTTAAACCTCCGATCTCACCCCTTATGTATCAAATCATTATGGTATGCCTAGCAATGAGGAAGGAGCTAGGAGATGTGGTAACTTGCAAGTGAAGCAAGGGAAAAGGTTATGATCAATGATGATCAGATATGATTATATGAGATATGGAGGATGGCGGTGGAAGTACCGTGTATGCCATGAGCCGAAGGGCTATATTTATTGATAAATGGTTGGTTCTTGATTGGACCATGAGCCGGATGGCTGAGTTCTTGCCGGATACGGCGGAGCCATGTTGATAAATTGGCTAGTTCTGGATTGAACTGTGAGCCGGGTGGCTGAGTTATTGCCGAGTTACGGCAAAGCCATTATGGATTATGGCTGAGTATAAAGGCATATATGATAAATTAACGAATATGATAAATGAATAATGATGAAAAATGTTGAATGTAAGCATGCTTGTGTTTTCTCTCTGGTTGTAAGGGTGACAGGGCACCGATACCCTCTAATGGCGACAGGGCGCAGATACCCTCTAATGATGCCCTGATACCCTCTAATGGCGACAGGGCGCAGATACCCTCTAATGATGCCCTGATACCCTCTAATGGCGACAGGGCGCAGATACCCTCTAATGGCGACAGGGCGCAGATACCCTCTAATGGTGACAGGGCACATATTCCCTCTAATGACATTAATACGCAACAGAGAGACTGTGCCCGGGTTAGCTACCGGACATGTCGGGTTGGCTTGATAACCGACAGATGATATCATCAGCCATAGGGCAGGCATTCATCATTTGCATATGTTTGAATTGTTTGGGTTTGCCTATTTGTTTTAGATTTCTACATTATATATGCTAAGTTACCTGATTATGTGCTACTTGTTCTACTTGTACCCTAACTGTGTATTACTTGCCTGTATTGCTTGTGTTTGTACAACTGAGAGGCCCCTCATGTTGGTGTCGGTGGAGGTTGAGGGCTGTTCTTGATGAGATGAATTGATGATGCAATTGCATGATGATGGTGATGATGGTGTGAGATAACTGGAGCTCCCTGGGTAGACGCAGTGATGTGGTTTCACTAGTTCCAGGGAGGGCATGATATATTGATATAGAATTGCTGAGACAGCACGACTGATGATGGCTTTGTTTATGATTCTGAAATCTAATTCGTGGGAGAGTCAGCGAGTTGGGAGTCATATGAGATGTGATCTAGATTTAGTATTCCCTTACGACAGATGCCTATTTATAGATTAGTGAGAGATACGTCTTCGCAATTTTATTTCTACTCTTTTCAGGCTTCTCGATTAATACTCTTTTCGAAATTACCTATATTTATATATTAAAAATCCACCTGAGAGTCGTACCACCGTAATATCATTGACTTATGACTCGAGCATAAGGAAGCTTTTGAGCTCCAACCTCCCTAGCCAGCTTCAAACCAGCTAGTAGTGCCTCATATTCTGCTTGATTGTTTGAGGCAGCGAACCTAAATTTGAGCGAGAATTCAATTTGAGTCCCTTGGTTGCTTTCAATTATCACACCCGTTCCGCTTCCATTTTTGTTTGAGGAACCGTCCACATAGAGATTTCATTCTGTGGGGGTTTCCAGGGTGTCTGTAAATTCTGCAATGAAGTCGGCCAGGTATTGTGATTTAATAGCTGTCCGAGTTTCGTATTGAAGGTCGAATTCGGACAATTCGACGGCCCATTGCAAGATTCTACCCGCTAAGTCTGTTTTTTGCAAAATCCCCTTTATGGGCTGGTTGGTCCGAATCCTAATGGTGTGAGCTTGGAAGTATGGACGAAGTCGTCGAGATGTTAGTATGAGAGCGTAGGCAAATTTTTCTATTTTTTGGTAGTTCAGCTTAGATCCTTGTAATGCTTTACTGATGAAGTAAATGGGTTGTTGCCCACTGTCGTCTTCTCGAACTAGTGCTGAGGCTACTGCCCGACTTCCTACCGCGAGGTACAGTATGAGTGGTTCTCCTGTCCGTGGCCGAGTTAGGATAGGTGGTTGTCCCAGGAATCTTTTGAAATCTTGGAAGGCTTGCTCGCACTCGGTTGTCCACTCAAACTTTTTTCCTTTCCTTAGAGTGGCGTAGAAGGGAAGAGATCTTATTGTGGATCCGGCTAGAAATTTAGACAAAGCTGCCAACCTCCCGTTGAGTTGTTGTACCTCTTTGACGCAAGTCGGGCTCTTCATGTCAAGTATGGCCCGGCATTTATCCGGATTTGCCTCGATTCCTCTTTGTGTGAGCATAAAGCCCAAGAATTTTCCACCTTCTACTGCGAAGGTGCATTTTGCAGGATTGAATCGCATGCCATGCCTTCTTATTGTGTCGAACACTTGGGCCAGGTCGGATAATAGCGTCTCTTCACTTTGTGTCTTTATTAACATGTCGTCCACGTAGACTTCCATGATTTTTCCGATATGGTCTGAAAAGACTTTATTCATTAATCTTTGATAAGTAGCTCCCACATTTTTAAGACCAAAGGGCATTACGATGTAGCAGTAGTTTGCTTTTGGTGTTAGGAACGAGGTTTTTTCTTGGTCTGGTGGATACATTGGGATTTGATTGTATCCTGAATATGCGTCCATAAATGAGAGGTATTTATATCCGGAGGAGGCATCCACCAGAGCGTCGATACTTGGGAGTGGATAGGGATCTTTTGGGCAGGTTTTGTTGAGATCAGTGTAGTCGGTGCACATTCGCCACTTCTCATTTGACTTTTTCACCAAGACGACGTTAGCTAGCCATAGTGGGTACTTGACTTCTCTTATGAATCCTGCCTCCAGTAGGGCTTGTACCTGCTCTTTCACAGCTTTGGATCGTTCTGGCCCAAGTCGTCTTCGTCTCTGCTGTACTGGCCGAGATCCTGGGTAGACCGCCAACTTGTGGCACATTAGTTTGGGGTCTATGCCTGGCATGTCTGCAGCTTTCCATGCAAAGAGATCGATGTTATCTCGTAAGAACTGTATGAGTGATTTTTTATGTCTCCTCTTAGAATCGTGCTAATATTGGTTGTTTTGTCCGGGATGTCTCCGATCTGGACTTTCTCTACTTCACCTTCAGGTTGTGGACGGAGTTCTTCTTTCCTCTGAACTCCACCAAGTTCGATTGTGTGGAATTATTCTCCTCTGCCTCTGAGGTTTAGACTTTCGTTGTAACAGCGGCGTGCCATCTTCTGATCTGCTTTTATCGTAGCTATCCCTACTGCAGTTGGGAATTTTATGCATAGATGTGGAGTTGAGACTATTGCGTCGAGTTGATTTAATGTTGTCTGACCTATTAAGGCATTGTAGGCTGAACTCACGTCGACCACGATGTAGTCTATCTTGAGTGTTCTGGATTAGTTTCCTTTTCCGAAGGTTGTGTGTAGTGAGATGTATCCCAGTGGTTGCACTGGGGTGTCTCCCAGTCTGAACAAGCTGTTTGGATATGCTCTAAGCTCTTTTTCTTCTAAGCCAAGCTTGTCGAAGGCAGTTTTGAATAAGATGTCGGCGGAGTTCCCTTGGTCTATCAGTGTGCGGTGGAGATTTGCATTTGCCAGTATAATGGTGATGACCATGGGATCGTCGTGTCCTGAGATGACACCGGATGCATCTTCTTTGGTAAATGTAATTGCAGGGATGTCGGGCGCTTCCTCCTCCTGCAAACCCTCCGTGTATCATATGGACATGTCTTTCTGGTGTACGAGGTGATCGCTCGGTTCGTCCAACATCCTCGTCCCTTCTCCTTTTTCTTTGCTCATCGTCCCGGGTGGCCAGATACTGATCTAGTTTTTCCTCTCTTACTAATTTTTCTATGACATTTTTTAAGTCAAAACATTCGTCGGTGGAATGCCCACGGACTCGATGGTATTCACAATATTCGTTCCGGTTTCCTCCTCCTTTTTTGCCTTTGAGTGGTCGAGCTGGGGGTATTTTTTCTGTGTGGCAGACTTCTTTGTAGACATCCACAAGGGACACCCGAAGAGGGGTATAATTATGATATTTTTTAATTTTTTCCCCATGTCGATCTTCCTTCTTTTTGGACTCTTTATCCTTGTCTCGGGGGGGGGGTAGGTGAATCCGGATTTTGAGGTTTCTCCTAGTCGAGAATTTTCTTCCATGTTGATGTATTTCTCCGCTCGTTCTTGCACTTCATTCAGAGATGTGTGGTATTTCTTTGATATAGATTGGCTAAAAGGTTCCTCTCGTAGGCCATTGATGACGCCCATGATGGCGGCCTTTGTTGGTAGGCTTTGTATGTCTAGGCATGTTTTGTTGAATCTTTCCATTTAATTGCGAAGACTTTCCCGATCTCCTTGCTTGATTCCTAATAGACTGGGAGCATGCTTAGCTTTATCTTTTTGGATGGAGAATCTGGCCAGGAACTTTTTGGCTAAGTCGTCAAAGCATGAGATGGACCTCGGAGATAGATTGTCGAACCATCTAATTGCTATCTTTGTAAGATTTGTTGGAAAGGCTTTGCAGCAAACTGCATCTGAGGCGTTGGTGAGGTACATTCTACTTCTGAAATTGTTGAGGTGATGGTTGGGATCTGTAGTGCCATCGTACAAAGACATATCCAGAAGTTTGAAGTCCTTAGGGATTTTGGTCTTCATGATCTCCCTAGTGAATGGATCTTGATCCTTGCGAGAGTTGTCCTCAAGAGTGGACCGAGTAGCTTTGGCTTTGAGATCGGCTTCGAGTTTTAGAAGTTTATCTTCTAATTCTCGGCGTCGCCTTACCTCCTTTTGTAGATCCTTCCCAACTTCTCGTTGATGCTGGCTTTCTTTTTCAAGTTGCTTTAAATGATCTTGAAGCGCTTCTATCACTCCCGGATTTGGTGAGTTTTTGTCCCTGTTAGATTCTGGGGTATCTTTCAGTGTAGTGTCCGCATTTTTGTGCGGTGTTCTATCCTCTAGATCTGAATCGTGGTCGTTGTCATGGTCGTCCTCCATGTTGATGGGATGACTTCCAGGTCCCCGGCAACGGCGCCAATGTTCCGAAGGTTACCTAAAACTGTAGGTCAATCTCGGACGAGATCTTCTGTGCTGGTCGGAGATGACGTGTCCGACTGGTGGGTGGCGGCCGGAGCTGTCGTGTCCGACTTGTGGGACTGGCCGGACTGCTGATCCTTCGTCACCGGAGGATGGTGGTACCTGCAAAGGACTCCGATACTTAAGTTAGCAAGGGTATTAAGTAGGTTTTTTAGTAGAATCAGAGTATGAGTTATACCTGGGTGCTCCAGTGTATTTATAATGGTCGTGGGCTGACCTTCTTAGGTAAGATAAGTTAGTTATCTTATCTTATCTTATCTTATCTTTGGGTGAGGTCAGCTTATCTTCAAAGGAACCGCATTTATCTCTATAGGCTTTTACTGCCTTTGGATATAGGTCGTGTTCCTCTATTTGGGCCCTTTACTGGGCTTTCCTGGCAATTTGGCCGATCTCTTTTGAAAAGAGGTCGGATAGTCGGACATGAAGAGGTCGGTCGTCTTGTCGCTAACATCCCGGGTCGTCGGACAGCTCGACCCTGGGTATAAACAGTTATTAAAGACTTAGTTGATGGAACAGAATAATAAATAAAACATGTAAATAAAAAATAGATAGAGTTAAATTAAATAATTTCGGCAAAAATTTAAAT
>NC_029792.2:15575168-15587808 GCF_000816755.2 Arachis ipaensis
GTATAACTAAGTGATAAAATTATTTTTTTATATATTATGAAAATTCATAAAATATTATATATATAAAAGATTTTACTAATTTTAAAATTTTTATTAATTAATGCTATACAAAACAAATTGCAATTTATTTATTTTTATCAAATTATACGATAAATTAATAAATATCAATTTCAGCTTGGTCATCTTATTTAACTATATTAAATTATATGAGAAGTTGATAAATATCAACTTGAATTCTTATCCTATTATTTGTTTACAATATATAATTTGCTAGCAATTTATTCTTTGATAAAGACAATAATTATAAGTAACTAACTTATTCAGTTTTGGCTAAATAAAAAATTGTAACTAATTAGTTTATTCAAATTATTACCGTATCAATTTATTTCTTTAATAATCTATATAATATTAAAGAAAAAATTATATTTATTTTGCTAAACTATAAAAATATTTACGGAGAATATAATTAAATTTTAAATTTTTTTAGGACAATTTACTTAAATAAATTGTTTCACTCTCAATATTACGCAAATACATTGTTTTCAAAACGAATACGCAAATACATTGATTCACGTATCAATATAAACCGCTACTGGCAGTAGCGGTTTACAAGATAGAAACCGCTAGTACCAGCCGCGGTTTACGAGCAAAGGTGACAGAACAGAAAC
Organism: Arachis ipaensis; assembly: GCF_000816755.2. Lineage (NCBI taxonomy): Eukaryota > Viridiplantae > Streptophyta > Magnoliopsida > Fabales > Fabaceae > Arachis > Arachis ipaensis. Next base: position 15,575,837 of record NC_029792.2, read on the forward strand.
CGCTAGTACCTGCCGCAGTTTACGTTTGATCTGGGTTGGTCATAAACCGCTGCTAGCAGCAGCGGTTTATGTGCGTTGGTGTGCGTGCGTAAACCGTTAGAGCCTATAGCGATTTACGTGGAAGATGGTTGCCTATATAAACCGTGGAGGCAGCCGCGGATTATTCATTTGGAGGGTTTGTGAGGTTGGTTAGAGAGAGAAAATTCTAGAGAGAGGTCAAAGCAAGTTAAGAGCGGGTCCGAGGTATCTGAGTGGCGACCTCCGGCGGGATATCATGGCAGATAGAAGGAGTTTGTACCGACTGAACGGTGTTGCGCATATTGCCGGTTCCATTGGTGACGAGGTTAGCTAATAATTTTTTTTTTAGGCTTAGCATTTGTTAGTTAGAAAAATGGTATGTAAGGTAGATGAACTAGAATTTGTAGATTAATCCCTCTAGTTTGAAATTAGGCTTCGCATGTTAGGATGTTAGTTTAATCGGTTTGGGATGGTGTTTTTAATTTTTCTTGTTAATTTATAAATATGACTAGTTAACTGAATGTAGTTCCCTTCAATGAATGTTTTTCTACATATTGTTGGTTTAGGTTATGGAAATCTTAATTATAAATATAACTAGTTAACTGAATATGACTAGTTAACTGAATTTGTTTACCGGTTCATTATTTGTTGATAGTTTAAGATATTTGTTATTGTTAGATAGGGAAATTTTTTTATGGATAGGAGAATTTAATTCTATCCTGTATTTCTTTCATGTTCTGTGCAGCCCACTAGGTGTATATACAGTGTGAGACGGCAACAAAATAAGCCCATACATGAAAGGATCATCTTGTATTTAGAGAGGGTTGGATTGTACTATTTGGCCAGGCTAAACAGCCAATGATTCTGATTAGATGAGCCATTGGTTAGTGCGTTCGTTGAGAGATGGCATCCTGAGACGCACACGTTCCACATGCCTTTCGGAGAGTGCACAGTGACATTGCAAGACGTGGCATTTCAGCTATGGTTGCCTGTGGATAGAGAGGCTGTGAGTGGTTGCCTTGGTGAGTTTGAGAAATACATGGAGGGTGGCCGACCAGCTTGGGAGTGGTTTCAGGACCTATTCGGTGACATGCCTCCACCAAATAAGGTCAAACAGATGACGGTCCACTTTACATGGTTCCACGAGAGGTTTAGGGTGCTACCACCAGATGCGACCGAGGAGACTGTTCGCATCTATGCACGTGCCTACATCATGATGCTATTATCCACTCAATTATTTGGGGGACAAGAGTGCAAACCGGGTACATATACGGTGGTTGCCATTTATGGCGAACCTTGATGACATGGGGAGGTATAGCTGGGGGTCGGCCGCTTTGGCTTGGTTGTACCGATGCATGTGTCGGGTAGCGAACAGAAATGTGACTAACCTTGCGGGTCACCTCCAGTTGCTACAGAGTTGGATATTCTAGCAGTTTCTGTCGTTGAGGCCGTCCGGGTTTGAGGTTTTCTCTTTTCCGCTGGCATCCAGGTATGGGTTATGTTTTTTGAAAGCTTAAAAATTTCATGGGCGGTTTTTTAAGTTTGTGTCTCATCTGATTTACATTTAGGTGGTCTGCTTACTTACCTCCGAACGATGGAAAAGAACAGAGGGTCCTAAGTTCTCGGCTTGCATTGGATCGCTTGACCGCTCGTGACGTAAGTATTATACTTGTTAGGGTTTCGTTTGTGGTTTGCTTTCGAGTCGTGACTAAATATATACTTGTTGTGGTAATGTCTGATGTGTTCTGAATTTTCAGATTGTATAGGAGCCCTACTCCGCGCTTGATGTACTTGCCGTGGTCCATCCGGAGATACTTACAGAGGAGCATTGTTGCATATGGCGAGCAGTCACTACTTTGATATACTTTGCGGTCATCGAGTGGCATCAGGTTGATAGGATTGTCCCACAGTTGGGTAGAGTGCAGCATATCCCCGAGGATGCTTTGAACGTAGACTGGCTGCATGCTAAGGACGGGAGGAGAGGAGATAGGTGTTTCCCCCATTACTATCAGACCTGGCATTTACACTGGGGGAACAGACTTGATGCAGTCATTGCCATTGACCGAGTGGCAGATCCCGGTCCCTCCGCTGATTACTTAGATTGGTGGTACCACGAGGCTCATAGGTTCCTTAGCCTAGGGGCAGCATTCGCGGATCCCAGGGGCACCGAGATACCTCCAGATGCATTTCAGAGAGGGTCGTCTCAGGTCCCACGCAGATCATAGCTACCTGATATGCCGGACAATCGGCGTGTTGAGAGACGCCATCGTGTTAGTACCCGGGACACCGGTTGAGAGTGGCGATGGTTAGATGATATGATGCAGGCGGGGATGCTAGAGATGGGGGCGATCACCGTGTTCGTCGGTCTAGTGCCAGACGTCGGGGCACTGCGGGTGCCACCCAGTTCGGTGGTGGAGTAAGTGGGAACACAGCGACTGAGGCTGGAGGCGAGATATTCACCAGTAGATCTTACTCTCCGATGCTTGAGCCCAGCTCGCGGATGTATGCTGGTGCACAAATTGTGAATCACACTTTTCACAACTCGTACCACTGACCAGCAAGTGCACTGGGTCGTCCAAGTAATACCTCACGTGAGTAAGGGTCGAATCCCACGGACATTGTTGGTTTGAAGCAATCTATGGTTATCTTGTAAATCTTAGTCAGGAAGTCAATTATATTTATCAGTTGAATTGCAAATAGACAAGAGAGCATGGATTAAAGGTTACTTGTTATGCAGTAATGGAGAAGATGTTGGAGTTTTGGAGATGCTTTGTCTTCTGAATCTTTGCTTTCCTCTGTCTTCTTGTTCACGCACGCACGTCCTCCTATGGCAAGTTGTGTGTTGGTGGATCACCGTTGTCAATGGCTACCTTCCATCCTTCCAGTGAAAACTACGCTCACGTGCTCTGTCACAGCACGGCTAATCACCGTGAGTGGGTTGTTTTCCTTTGGGGGCCATGATCTTAGTGATCGCGGATAAACACACCAAACTTAGAGGTTTGCTTGTCCTCAAGCAAAAGAAAAAAAAGGAGAGGGATAGAAGGAAAGCTAGGTGCAATTGTTGATGGGAGAGGAGGGAGGCCGAACTCAAATTTATAAGGGGGGGAGGGTGGGTTTTCGAAAAAAAAAGAGATAAAGATATGATAAAAAGATTTATTTGGAAAAAATAAGATAGAAGATATGATAAGAGAAGATATAGTTTAAAATTGAGAGGAAGCGAAGAAGCAGCGACGCAGCCGCATGACTGACGCAACCGCGCTCCGAATGACGCGACCACGTGACCCACGCGGACGCGTGACAGAGGCTACGCATCAGAATTTACAGAATACGCCCCCAGCGATTTCTGAAGCCCTTTTGGCCCAGATCCAAGCGCAGACAGCACAGATTAGAGGTTATAAATTGGAGGAATGCATCCATTCAAAGGGAGCTCGCATTTTTATTATTTTCAATGATTTAGATTTAGTTTTGAGAGAGGTTCTCTCCTCTCTCTCTCTCTTAGGATTTAGGACTTCTCTTAGCTTTTAAGAGTGACTCTCGATCCAGGTTTAATATTTCTTTGTTTTAAGTTTCACTTTAATTATTTATTCCAGCATTTGAATTGATTATTTCCTTTTATAATTTAATTTATGAATTATTCCATGTTACAGACTATTATTTGAATTTAATGATATTTGAGGTATTTCAGTTTATGATTGCTCTTTTTAATTCATGTTACTATTGGCTCCCATCTAAGGACATTTTTTATTCCAGCAATTTACTTTTTACCCTTTTGGTCTTGGTTAAGGAATTAGTAACTCAACAGTTATTAAGCTCAGCAAAATTGATAATCGTTATCTTGCTAATTGAATTGAACTTCAATAATCCCAACTTTTTCTTAGGAAATAAATAGGATTCGAAGGTCAAACTAATTAGTCCCTTGACTTACCTTTGTTTCAAAGGTTAACTAAGTGGAATTTAGATTCAAGTTTCATTATTGTTGAGAGAGATAATTAAGTTGGACTTCCAATTTCTCTTACCTTGCCAAAAGTTTGCTTTACAGTATTTATTTATTTTTAATTGCCATTTAAATTAATTTTCATAATTATTCCCCGTTCTTGAAACCCCGAAGTTACAATCTCCATAGCCAATAATAAGAACATACTTCCTTGCAGTTCCTTGAGAAGACGACCCGAGGTTTGAATACTCGGTTAACAATTTTTAAAGGGGTTTGTTACTTGTGACACCCAAAAAAACGTTTGAAAGAAAGGTTGATTGCTTGGTTTAGTGACTATACTTACAATGAGAGTTTAATATAACTTCTAAACCATCAATCTTCCTCTCATCAAAATGGTGCCGTTGCCGGGGAACTGCTAATGTGTGCCTTATTATTGGTTATTGTAAATTTTTTTTTTCTTTTGCTTGTTTATTTATTTTTATTTTTATTTTTATTTTTCCTTTTTAATTTTATTTTCTACCATGAACTCTCACCCCTCTTGCTTTGAGTTTGGTTCTAACTTTGTTGAAGGAAATAGAAGTTACAACAGGAATATGCATCAAGGTCAAACCAATCAAGGATGGATGGAGACAAGAGGACCTAATCAACCCTTTAGGCAACAACACCTCCGAGATATCATGGACAAAGGCCATTCTACAATGCATACCCAGCTGCAGGATATGGTGGACAACCTTGTAACTACCAACAAGCCCCACCCCGTGCATGTAGACCATCCTTTCAACATAACCTCGAACCACCACACTCACAAGCTTCTTTTCACCATTCGCCATCATGTGATCCTTCCTTACCCCAGTACCAACCCAATCACTCCCAATCACCACCACTTTATTATGTATCATGTCCAAGTCCGGCAACCCGAGAAGCAGAGGTTCGCCTAAAGGAAACAGTAGATAATCTTCAAACCACCATTCGACAACTGGAGCAAGCAGTAATTCAATGGGTTTCAAGGCGCTCAAATATACAAGGATCAGCCACAACCCCATGTGGACAGTCTAATGAAGAGCGGAGCATAAAGGAAACACCAGAAACTCCAGTGGACAAGACAGAGAACGAATTTGTACTAGAACAAGTAGAAGAAGTTGTCATTGTTCAAGAAGAAGAGTTGGTTGAAGATCTAGGAGATGCTGAACCTCCATGGGAATCCAGAGCTGAGGATTACTCCGTTAGGGACGTTACAGTTGATGCTAAGGAGGATAGTACACAATCCCCAAGGCAAGTCGCTTATGAAGAATCAGACGGAATAATCCAAGAAGCAAATTCCCTTGATGATGATAGTCACAAGTCTGGCTTTCTTAGTAATGAACTTGCATCCGCAAGTGAATTCTCTGAGGTCGAAGAATCTTCCCCAAGTGAATACGAAAATGATGCGGAGGTAGATTTCTCTCAACCTCCAATCTATGACTCAAGTGATGAGGAAGACATAGAAGACTTTGACCAGGACACAGATACAATTGTAGAACCTTGCAAGGAAGTGGAGGAATTCACAGAAGAGCACAAGGGAGTAGAACTTACAGAACCACCAGAAACACCTATCCCAAGGCCATTACCACCTAATACAAGCTCCAAGTGGGTACAATCCTTAACCCTTTGCTTTATTTTTCCACTTGAATATGGTTTGCTTGAAACAGATGGCCAGCTTAGAGCTCTCTGCGGCTTTAAGAGTAAGAGGGAAATGGCTCGTGCTCAGAGCTGGTGCACAAGGTTCAATAAGGTTCCACACTTCAACTCGAAGTACACGGATTGGTATCATGCTCAATTGAATAGATCACGGAAAACGTTTGGTCACCAGGGTGAGAATCTACTTTTTAAACCGCCCGGATGGAAAAAAATAGATCATTACGGAGGCGGATTTAAAAATAAAGCTTGGGATCATGGATTCTATTCTGACATTCGTCATCCCGGGAGCCTAACAATCTGTTTGAAGCTGTTCAGAAGCTTTACATGCCTAGTTTGGGACCCCGGAGGCTATTTGCATTCCAAGCACTGGTGGAGATTTTTGGACGAATTTAAACATAAGCCACCATAACAGGAAGCTCTTCCAATGTCCAACTTAAGGACTTTAACTAAAAGTGCTAGGTGGGAGACAACCCACCATGGTATGGTCGCTTCTTTTTCAGTTTATTTCATGTTATTTGTTTTTATTTTTATTTCCTTTTTATTTTATTTTTATTGAACCTGGCATCATGCATAACATTCATATTAGCACTGCATATTGCATACTGCATAATTGCATAATTAAAAAAAAATGCCACGCGACGCGACCAAATCAGTGACGCGTCCGCGTCGCAAGGAAAGGGGAGAAAATAAAAACGAACAGAGAGTCACGCTGAAGCGTGGCTGGAGGCGTGCCAGTGGCACAAATCGTCCCACGCGACCGCGTCACTGATACGTCCGCGTCACATGGGAATAATGGCCTCTCACGCGACCGTGTGACCCACGCGGCCGCGTGCCCTGATTTTCGACGTAAAAAGGGTGCACAACCAAAAGTTGTGCTAGAGTGGTGCTGGACTGGCGCTGGACGCGCAGTCTATCTCACGCGACCGCGTACCCCACGCGATCGCGTCACCCAATATTTGGCAATTAATGATTTCTGAATAGAGAGTTGTGCGAAAGCGAGGCTGCCCTCGCGCCAGTAGCATAAAACGGGTCACGCAACCGCGTGACCGACGCGACTGTGTCAATCAGTTTAAGCGCAGGCCGCGCGACCGCGTGCCCCACGCGACCGCATCGCTTGCGCCGCACAGCCTATCCTAATTTGCCAAATCTTTTATCTTTTCCCCCCAATCCTAATTTTTCCTCCCTCCTTTCATACTTACTTCTTCTCCCCTTCTTTCCCTTCTCATTCTTCTTATCTTTTATTTTATTTTATTTTATTTTATTGCATACTCTCATTCATTGCATATTTTTATTTTTCTAAATTTATTATTTTACCATTGGTGTTCAAATGTTCTTATTCAACTGTTACATCTTTTCTGGTATTTTCTTGGTGCTTAATGACTTGTTTAATTCTGATTAAGTAATATTATTTAAATCAATGCCAATCTTTTATATCTGTATTACCTTTGCATTGACATGAATTTATATTATCTCTCCTTCCCCACTCTCTTCCCCATTGTTGTACATTTTGTACCTCTGGCATGCCATGGCTTCTATTATTTTCTCACTTGCATGTTGTAGCTACCATGTAATTGAGACCCTTATTATTTGGCATTAACCCACCCATACTGTATTTATTTTCCTATCTTTATTTCTGGGTTACTCTTCTTCCTTTTTTTTTTCTTTCAGGATGGCCACCAGGAAGAGAACCGGAAGACGTTTACATGGGGAGACAGGCTAGTCAATCTGCACAATCTATAGAGAAAAGCATCAGTTGAAACCACCCGTCCACTTGCACATCTTAGCCTGCACCGAGGACAGTGCAATCTTTAAGTGTGGCGAGGTCGATACCGATCTCCATGGGTTAGTACCTTTCTGTTTCAACACCAATGTTTAAATTTTCTTTATTAAATTAGTTGTTGCATTTGCATGTTTAATTGCATATTTATTTGATTTTTTGCATTTAGTTACTGATTGATTAAAATAATAAGTTTCTTCGTAAGATCCTATTTTTGAAAATTTTCACTAATTTAAATAAATAAAAAAAATTTTAAAAACTTTTATGTGTTAAACTTGTTTGAAGTTGTATGTGGAACATGGTTTTTGAGCCAAAGAACACACAACCTGTGAGATTTGAGCTTATTTATATGGTTACATTATTTAACCATAAATATTTTATTCCTGTGTGTTTCCTTCTCTATGATTGTAATCTATATTTTGTTCCAATCTATATGTCCAACATTTAGTGTATTTACATGCTTGCATATGATTGAGGCCATTATTTGATTTTAACTCACTTATCCCAAATAAGCCTACCCTTTACATCACCCTTGTTAGCCACCTTGAGCCTTTTTATCCCCATTTATTCTGTTTTATAACTGCAACACTAGCCTTAAGCGGAAAACAAATTAATTATCCCAAGTGAATCTTTGGTTAGCTTAAGATAGTGTGTTAATTAAGTGTGGGAAAATTGTGGGAACATGGGTTAATAAGGGAATGTATCATGTTTCTAATTTATTTTAATATTGGAAATTTGGGAACCTACTCATGAAAAAAACCAAAATAGAAAAATAATGAAAAATCCATGTGCATTGACAAGTTATGTTTGCTTTTTCAAAAAAAAAATCAATAAATAAATAAGGGGACAAAATTACCCCAATACTAAGTTAATAAAAAGATCAATGCACATGTGATAAAAGTAAAGAAAATTTGGTACATGAGTATGGGAATTATACAAAAGTGGGAATTTTGGGTAGCTAAGCATGAATTTAAAAATATATAGAGTGTGTATATAGGTGAGAGCTTAGGTTAGTCAAGGATTCAGTTCATAGCTCACTTAGCCATATATATATATACCCTCACCCTTACCTTGGCCCCATTACAACCTTGAAAAGACCTCATGATGTTTGCATTGGCACATTAAATATTTGTTGATTGGTTAGATGAAGAACAAAGTTTAGAAAGCATGAATAGGGAAGAGTAGAGTGAATAACCCTATACACTTGAGAGATTAGAGTGATATACACTTCCTGTGAGGGTTCAATGCTTGATTCTATGTTCCCTGCTTTCATGAGCTATCTTCTTACAAGTTTACTTGTCTTTATTTTATATAACTTAAATTAGTGGAATTTGATTCATATTTGTCTTGGAGAACTTATTTACTTTTAACCAAGTAGGTAGAAACGTTTTGCATATAGTTGCATTCATATACATAGGTTGCATTTCATGCATTCTACTATTCCTCTTCATTCTTTTATAGTTATCTTGGATTTAGCATGAGGACATGCTATTGTTTAAGTGTGGAGAGGTTGATAAACCCATATTTTATGAGTTATTTTGTACTTAGTTTGAGTGATTTATTCAATCCTTCACCCACTTATTCATATTAATTGCATGGTTTCACTTTTCCTTCCTTATTATGTGATGTGTGTGAAAAACATGTTTCCTAAGCTTTAAAATTAATTATTTTAATTACCTCTATTTCCATTCGATGCCGTGATTAGTGTGTTGAGTAGTTTCAGATTTTCTAAGGCAGAATGACTTAAAGGATGGAAAAGGAAACATACAAAAATGGAAGGAAAGTGCGAAATGGAGCTTTAAAGAAACTAGCACCCACGCGATCACATGGACGACGCGATCGCGTGCCAGAAGCGAAGAAGCAGCGACGCTGCCGCATGACTGACGCGACCGCGCTCCTCAAGCAGAACGCATACGACGCGGACGCGTCGCTGACGCGACCGCGTGGCAAGGAAAAGATCCGAATGACGCGACCGCGTGACCCACGCGGACGCGTGACCCACGCGGACGCGTGATAGAGGCCACGCATCAGAATTTACAGAATACGCCCCCAGCGATTTCTGAAGCCCTTTTGGCCCAGATCCAAGCGCAGACAGCACAGATTAGAGGTTATAAATTGGAGGAATGCATCCATTCAAAGGGAGCTCGCATTTTTTTTATTTTCAATTATTTAGATTTAGTTTTGAGAGAGGTTCTCTCCTCTCTCTCTCTTAAGATTTAGGACTTCTCTTAGCTTTTAAGAGTGACTCTCGATCCAGGTTTAATATTTCTTTGTTTTAAGTTTCACTTTAATTATTTATTCCAGCATTTGAATTGATTATTTCCTTTTATAATTTAATTTATGAATTATTCCATGTTACAGACTATTATTTGAATTTAATGATATTTGAGGTATTTCAGTTTATGATTGCTCTTTTTAATTCATGTTACTATTGGCTCCCATCTAAGGACATTTTTTATTCCAGCAATTTACTTTTTACCCTTTTGGTCTTGGTTAAGGAATTCGTAACTCAACAGTTATTAAGCTCAGCAAAATTGATAATCGTTATCTTGCTAATTGAACTGAACTTCAATAATCCCAACTTTTTAGGAAATAAATAGGATTCGAAGGTCAAACTAATTAGTCCCTTGACTTACCTTTGTTTCAAAGGTTAACTAAGTGGAATTTAGATTCAAATTTCATTATTGTTGAGAGAGATAATTAAGTTGGACTTCCAATTTCTCTTACCTTGCCAAAAGTTTGCTTTACAGTATTTATTTATTTTTAATTGCCATTTAAATTAATTTTCATAATTATTCCCCGTTCTTGAAACCCCGAAGTTACAATCTCCATAGCCAATAATAATAACATACTTCCTTGCAGTTCCTTGAGAAGACGATCCGAGGTTTGAATACTCGGTTAATAATTTTTAAAGGGGTTTGTTACTTGTGACACCCAAAAAAACGTTTGAAAGAAAGGTTGATTGCTTGGTTTAGTGACTATACTTACAACGAGAGTTTAATATAACTTCTAAACCATCAATCTTCCTCTCATCACTCTGTCAAAGCACGGCTAATCATCTGTCGGTTCTCGATCATACTGGAATAGGATTTACTATCCTTTTGCGTCTGTCACTATGCCCAGCACTCGCGAGTTTGAAGCTCGTCACAGCCATCCCTTCACGGATCCTACTCGGAATACCACAAACAAGGTTTAGACTTTCCGGATCTCAAGAATAGCCGTCCATGGGTTCTAACTTATACCACGAAGATTCTGGTTAAGGAATCCAAGAGATACACCTTCAAGCCTTGTTTGCATGTAGAATGGAAGTGGTTGTCAGGCACGCGTTCATAGGTGAGAATGGTGATGAGCGTGACATAATCATCACATTCATCATGTTCTTGGGTGCGAATGAATATCTTAGAATAGGAATAAGCTGAATTGAATGGAAAATAGTAGTAATTGCATTAATACTCGAGGAACAGCAGAGCTCCACACCTTAATCTATAGTGTTTAGAAACTCTACCGTTGAAAATACATAAGAACAAGGTTCAGGCATGGCCGAGAGGCCAGGCCCCAAAACGTGATCAATATGATCCAAAGATAAACTACAAATGCATAAGATCTAAATACAATAGTAAAAAGTTCTATTTATACTAAACTAGTTACTAGGGTTTACAGAAATGAGTAAATGATGTAAAAATCCACTTCCGGGGCCCACTTGGTGTGTGCCTGGGCTGAGCTTGAAGCTTTCACGTGTAGAGGTCTTCCTTGGAGTTGAATGCCAGTTTGTAACCTGTTTCTGGCATTTAACTCTACTTTGCAACCTGTTTCTGACGTTTGACTCTAGAATTGGGCAGAGAGCTGGTGTTCAACGGTAGTTTACATCGTCTAAACTCGGGCAAAGTATAGATTATTATATATTTCTAGAAAGCCCTGGATGTCTACTTTCCAACGCAATTGAGAACGTGCTATTTGGAGTTTTGTAGCTCCAGAAAATCCATTTCGAGTGCAGGGAGGTCAGAATCCAATAGCATCAGCAGTCCTTTGTCAGCCTCTGAATCAGATTTTTGCTCAGGTCCCTCAATTTCAGCCAGAAATTACTTGAAATCATAGGAAAACACACAAACTCATAGTAAAGTCCAGAAATGTGATTTTTAATTAAAAACTAATAAAAATATAATAAAAACTAACTAAAACATACTAAAAACAATGCCAAAAAGCGTATAAATTATCCGCTCATCACCTTCCAATTTTAAATCATTATTCACATTATTCATTCAAGTCATTATTTCTTCATACTTTTTCTTCTTTTTATTTCCAAATTGCAGTATAAAACTCTATAATCATGGCTGCTCGCAGCAATAATAATTAGGCTACATATTTGGATTTCCTGTGACACCTACCATACAGAGTTTTATGCTTAAGTCGTAAAACAGAGGTGGTGTGATATTATGACCTCTAAAATAAAATACAATACATATAATAATTGAAAGAACGTAGTATACTAGGAGCCTTGAAGAATAGGTAAAGCAAAATCGCAAAATTTAAAAGTGCAACGTTCAGAAATAGCGTAACTTGCATATG
>NC_029792.2:15587854-15599417 GCF_000816755.2 Arachis ipaensis
AGGATAGTCTATACATATATAACAAAAGATCGAAAGTAAAGTCCCAAAATATCCACTTCGCTACAGAAACTCCAGACGCCTAGCGAGGTTCCTCTCAACCTGCATCTGAAAAACAACAATATCATATGGGATGAGAATCGGAGGTTCTCAGCATGGTAAAGCTGCCACGTACATAAGATATAAGGTCCTGGGAATGCCAGAGACAATCCTAGGATGCCGACACTCGAATTGTAAATCTTAAAGAGCTAAAACAGAAACCATAAACGGGTAGTCCTCTAAGGTTCTAACTTAACCGATGAAATTGCACAGACAGACAAGCAGACAATGATAAACACAAGTAGAATACAAGTAATATAGATAGCAAGTATAACAATTAGCATATTATAATCACTTAGAAATTCCCAATTAATGCACAAGCAAGCAATTCAAACAATATGCACATGATGTATGTTTGTCCTATGACTAATGAGTCCTATCTATCGGTTATAAAGCCAACCTGACAAGACCGACTGCTAAACCCTGGACTGTCCCCCGACGCACATCCCCAAGACTCTATTCATAGCTTTTTCTCATTTATATATAATTGCTCAATGGGGGAACCTTCCCGAGAATTTATAAGTGCCCGGTCACTGATGAGCGGATAATCTATACGCTTTTTGGCATTGTTTTTAGTATGTTTTTAGTATGATTTAGTTAGTTTTCATTATATTTTTATTAGTTTTTTAATAAAAATCACATTTCTGGACTTTACTATGAGTTTGTGTGTTTTTCTGTGATTTTAGGTAATTTCTGGCTGAAATTAAGGGACCTGAGCAAAAATCTGATTCAGATGCTGACAAAGGACTGCTGATGCTGTTGGATTCTGACCTCCCTGCACTCGAAATGGATTTTCTGGAGCTATAGAACTCCTAATGACGTGCTCTTAATTGAGTTGGAAAGTAGACATCCAGGGCTTTCCAGCAATATATAAAAGTCCATACTTTGCCCAAGTTTAGACGACGTAAACTGGCGTTCAATGCCAGCTCTCTGCCCTATTCTGGAGTCAAATGCCAGAAACAGGTTAAAAAGCAGAGTTAAACGCTAGAAACAAGTTACAAACTGGCATTCAACTCCAAGGAAGACCTCTACACGTGAAAGCTTCAATGCTCAGCCCAAGCACACACCAAGTGGGCCCCGGAAGTGGATTTCTACATCATTTACTTATTTCTGTAACCCTATTGACTAGTCTGATATAAATAGGACTTTTTACTATTGTATTAGACATCTTTGATCAGTTTTATGCTATCTTAGACCTTCATGGAGGCTGGCCTCTCGGCCATGCCTGGACCTTGTTCTTATGTATTTTCAACGGTGGAGTTTCTACACATCATAGATTAAGGTGTGGAGCTCTGCTGTACCTTGAGTATTAATGCAATTACTACTATTTTCCATTCAATTCAGCTTATTCTTGTTCTAAGATATTCATTCGCACACAAGAACTTGATGAATGTGATGATTATGTGACGCTCATCATCATTCTCACTTATGAACGCATGCCTGACAACCACATCTGTTCTACATGCAAACAAGGCTTGAATGTGTATCTCTTGGATTCCTTAACCAGAATCTTCGTGGTATAAGTTAGAATTATTGGTGGCCATTCTTGAGAATCCAGAAAGTCTAAACCTTGTCTGTGGTATTCCGAGTAGGATTCAGGGATTGAATGACTGTGACGAGCTTCAAACTCGCAAGTGCTGGGCGTAGTGACAGACGCAAAAGGATTACTGAATCCTATTCCAGCAGGATCGAGAACCGACAGATGATTAGTCATGCTGTGACAGAGCATTTGGACCATTTTCACTGAGAGGACGGGATGTAGCCATTGACAACGGTGATGCCCAACATACAGCTTGCCATGGAAAGGAGTAAGGATGATTGGATGAAAGCAGTAGGAAAGCAGAGATCCAGAAGGAATACAGCATCTACATGCACTTATCTGAAATTCCCACCAATGATTTACATAAGTATCTCTATCTTTATTTTATGCTTTATTTACCTCTATATTTTCGAAAACCATTATAACCATTTGAATCCGCCTGACTGAGATTTACAAGATGACCATAGCTTGCTTCATACCAACAATCTTCGTGGGATTGACCCTTACTCACGTAAGGTTTATTACTTGGACGACCCAGTGCACTTGCTGGTTACTTGTGTGGAATTGTGACGAAGTGAGATTCATGTTTGAGAGCACCAAATCTTTGGCGCCATTGTAGATGATCACGATTTCGCGCACCTAGTTTTTGGCGCCGTTGCCGGGGATTGTTCGAGTTTGGACAACTGACGGTTCATCTTGTTGCTCAGATTAGGTAATTTTATTTTATTTTTAAAGCCTTTTATTTTCGAAAAAAAATTTCAAAAAAATAAATTATTCTATGTTCTTCAGAATTTTTAAGAATGAATTCTAGAGTTTCAGATGATGCTGTCATCATCATAGGAGCTAGTTGATTCCCATCAATTTGGCTGTTGTTTGTAATGTCCTGCTAAAGCTTGGCTAGCCATGTCTAGTGTTTTGGACCGGAGCTTTCACTGAAAGCTTGGCTGAAGCTTTAAACTAACATTGCTTGATTCCTGGAATTCATATTAAAAATTTTTGAAATCCTTATTTTCCCTTTTCTAAAATAATTTTCGAAAAATTACAAAAAAATTTAATAAAATCATAAAAAAAACAAAAAATTTGATGTTTCTTGTTTGAGTCTAGTGTCAAATTGTAAGTTTGGTGTCAAGTACATGTTTCTATGTTTCTTGCATTTTTCGAAAATTCATGCACGGTGTTCTTCATGATCTTCAAGTTGTTCTTGATGATCTTCTTTGTTTGATTTTTGCATTTTTATGATTTGTGTCTTTTCTTGTTTTTCATCATATGCATTTTTGCATTCATAGTGTCTAAACATTAAAAATTTTTTAAGTTTGGTGTCTTGTATGTTTATCTTTTCTTAAAAAATTTTCAAAAATAAGTTCTTGATGTTCATCTTGATCTTCAAAGTGTTCTTGGTGTTTATCTTGACATTCAAAGCATTCTTGCATGCATTGTGTGTTTTGATTCGTAATTTTCATGTTTTGAGTCTTTTCATTGTTTTTCTCTTTCATAATTAAAAATTCAAAAATAAAAAATATACCTTTCCCTTTTTCTCTCATAAAAATTCGAAAATTTGAGTTGACTTTTTCAAAACTTTTTAAAATTTAGTTGTTTCCTATGAGTCAAGTCAAATTTTCAATTTAAAAATTCTATCTTTTTCAAATCTTTTTCAAAAATCAAATCTTTTTCATTTTTCCCAATATTTTTGAAAATTTTAAATTTTGATTTTCAAAATCTTTTTCTTATCTTTATTTCATATTTTCGAAAATCTCACTAACATTTAAAGTTTTAATTCAAAAAATTTTCAAGTTGTTACTCGCCTATTAAGAAAAATTCAATCTTTAAATTTTAAAATCATATCTTTTTGTTTCTTGTTAGTCAAGTAATCAACTTTAGTTTTTAAAATCAAATCTTTTTAAATTTCTTTTTCAAATCTTTTTCAAAATAAATTTCAATCACATCTCTTTCAAAATCAATTTCAAAATCTTTTCTAACTTCTTATCTTTTCAAAATTGATTTTCAAATCTTTTTCAATAATCTTATCTTTTTGTTTTATTCTTATATTTTTCAAAACTATCTAACTAATTCTCTCTCTTTAATTTTCGAAAACCCCTCCCCTTGTTTTCAAAATTTCCTTTTTAAATAATTAATTGTTTTAAAGTTTAATTTAATTTCATTTTTCTTTTTAAAATTTTCGAATTTAACTTTAATTTTTTTTATGTAATTTTCGAATTCTTCTCTTCTCCATCTCCTTCTATTTAATTATTCATCTACTAACACTTCTCTTCACTCAAAAATTCGAACCCACCCTTCTCCTCTGTGTTCGAATTTTTCTCTTTTCCTTCTTTTTTCTTCTCTTCTACTCACATAAAGGAACCTCTCTACTGTGGCAAAGAGGATCCCTATTATTTTCTGTTCTCTTCTTTTTAATATGAGCAGGAACAAGGATAAGAACATTCTTGTTGAAGCTGATCTTGAACCTGAAAGGACTCTGAAGAGGAAGCTAAGGGAAGCTAAAGCACAACTCTCTGGGGAAAATCTGACGGAAATTTTCGGAAAAGAAGGAGACATAGCCGAAAATAATAACAATGCAAGGAAGATGCTTGGTGACTTTACTGCACCAAATTCCAATTTACATGGAAGAAGCATCTCAATCCCTGCCATTGGAGCAAACAATTTTGAGCTTAAACCTTAATTAGTTTCTCTGATGCAACAAAACTGCAAGTTTCATGGACTTCCATCAGAAGATCCTTTTCAGTTCTTGACTGAATTCTTGTAGATATGTGATACTGTTAAGACCAATGGGGTTGATCCCGAGGTCTACAGGCTTATGCTTTTCCCGTTTGCTGTAAGAGACAGAGCTAGAATATGGTTGGACTCTCAACCTAAAGATAGTCTAAACTCTTGGGATAAGCTGGTCATGGCTTTCTTAGCCAAGTTCTTTCCTTCTCAAAAGCTTAGAAAGCTTAGAGTGGATGTTCAAACCTTCAGACAGAAAGAAGGTGAATCCCTCTATGAAGCTTGGGAGAGGTACAAGCAACTGACCAAAAAGTGTCCTTCTGACATGCTTTCAGAATGGACCATCCTGGATATATTCTATGATGGTCTGTCTGAGTTATCAAAGATATCACTGGATCATTCTGCAGGTGGATCCATACACCTAAAGAAAATGCCTGCAGAAGCTCAGGAACTCATTGACATGGTTGCAAATAACCAGTTTATGTACACTTCTGAAAGGAATCCTGTGAGTAATGGGACGCCTCAGAGGAAGGGAGTTCTTGAAATTGATGCTCTGAATGCCATATTGGCTCAGAACAAAATATTAACTCAGCAAGTCAATATGATTTCTCAGAGTCTGAATGGATTGCAAGCTGCATCCAACAGTACTAAAGAGGCATCTTCTGAAGAAGAAGCTTATGATCCTGAGAACCCTACAATAGCAGAGGTGAATTATATGGGTGAACCCTATGGAAACACCTATAATTCCTCATGGAGAAATCATCCAAATTTCTCATGGAAGGATCAACAAAGGCCTCAACAAGGCTTTAATAATGGTGGAAGAAACAGGGCTAGCAATAGCAAGCCTTTTCCATCATCCACTCAGCAACAGACAGAGAATTCTGAGCAGAATTCATCTAGCTTAGCAAATATAGTCTCTGATCTATCTAAGGCCACTTTAAGTTTCATGAATGAAACAAGGTCCTCCATCAGAAATTTGGAGGCACAAGTGGGCCAGCTGAGTAAAAGAATCATTGAAACTCCTCCTAGTACTCTCCCAAGCAATACAGAAGAAAATCCAAAAGGAGAGTGCAAGGCCATAACATTACTTGGTGTGGCCGAATCCATAGAGGAGGAGGAGGACGTGAATCTTAGTGAGGAAGACCTCCTGGGACATTCAATTACCAATAAGGAATTTTCCTTTGAGGAACCAGAGGAATCTGAGGCTCATCTAGAGACCATAGAGATTCCATTGAACCTCCTTTTACCATTCATGAGCTCTGAAGACTATTCATCTTCTGAAGAAGATGAAGACATTGTTGAAGAGCAAGTTGCCCAGTAATTAGGAGCAATCATGAAGCTGAATGCCAAATTATTTGGTAATGAGACTTGGGAGGATGAACCTCCATTGCTCATCAAGGAACTAAATGCCTTGGATCAGCAAACTCTACCTCAAAAGAAATAGGATCCTGGTAAATTTGTAATTCCCTGTAACATAGGCACCATGACCTTTGAGAAGGCTCTGTGTGACCTGGGGTCAGGCATAAACTTAATGCCACTCTCTGTAATGGAGAAACTAGGGATCTTTGAGGTACAGGCTGCCAAATTCTCATTAGAGATGGCAGGCAAATCCATGAAATAGGCTTATGGATTAGTAGAGGACGTGTTAGTAAAGGTTGAAGCCCTTTACATCCCTGCTGATTTCATAATCCTAGACACTGGGAAGGATGAGGATGAATCCATCATCCTTGGAAGACCCTTCCTAGCCACAGCAAAAGCTGTGATTGATGTGGACAGAGGAGAGTTGGTCCTTCAACTGAATGAGGACAACCTTGTGTTTAAAACTCAAGGATCTCCTTCTGTAACCATGGAGAGGAAGCATGAAAAGCTTCTCTCACTGCAGAGTCAACCAAAGCTCCCACAGTCAAACTCTAAGTTTGGTGTTGGGAGGCCACAACCAAACTCTAAGTTTGGTGTTGAACCCTCACATTCAAACTCTAACTTTGGTGTGAACATCTGTGAGGCTCCATGAGAGCTCACTGTCAAGCTATTGACACTAAAGAAGCGCTTGTTGGGAGGTAACCCAATGTTATTTAATTATTTTATTTATTTTCCATTGCTATTTTATGTTTTTTGTAGGTTGCTGATCATGTGAAGTCACAAAAATTACTGAAAAATCAAAAATAAAATGAAAAACAGAATGAAAAACTGCACACCCTGGAGGAAGAACTTACTGGCGTTTAAACGCCAGTAAGGGTAGCAGAATGGGCGTTAAACGCCCAGTCTGGCACCATTCTGGGCGTTGAACGCCAGAAACAAGCACCAGACTGGCGTTTAACGCCAGAACCAAGCATGGAAGTGGCGTTTAACGCCAAGAATGGGCAAAAAGCTGGCGTTTAACGCCAAAACCAAGCAGCAAGCTGGCGTTTAACTCCAGACATGCATGCTAAGGGCGTTTTACATGCCTAATTGGAGCAGTGATGATCTGTAGACCCCACAGGATCCCCACCTACCTCACCTCTTCTTCTCTCCTCCTCACACCTTTTCATAAACCTCTTCCCCAAATACCCTTCACCAATCACCTCCATAACTCTTCCCCAAAAACCCTTAACCACTCAAATCCATCCACTCTTCCCCATAAACCCCACTTATCTCCAAAATTCAAATTCTTTTCCCTCCACAACCAACCCTAATGACCGAACCCAAACCCCCTCCCTCCACTATATAAACCCCTCAACACTACTCCATTTTCACACATTACAACCCTTTCTTCTTCCCCTTGGTCGAATACACACCTCTCTCCCTCTCCTCCATTTTCTTCTTCTTCTACTATTTCTCTTCTTATTTTGCTCGGGGACGAGCAAACATTTTAAGTTTGGTGTGGTAAAAGCATAGCTTTTTTGTTTTTCCATAACCATCAATGGCACCTAAGGCCAGAGAAACCTTAAGAAAGAGGAAAGGGAAGGCAATTGCTTTCACCTCTGAGTCATGGGAGATGGAGAGATTCATCTCAAAGGTCCATCAAGACCACTTATATGAAGTTGTGGCCAAGAAGAAAGTGATCCCCGAGGTTCCTTTCAAGCTCAAAAAGAATGAGTATCCGGAGATCCGACATGAGATTCAAAGAAGAGAATGGGAAGTTCTCTCTAATCCTATTCAACAAGTCGGGATCTTAATGGTTCAAGAGTTCTATGCAAACGCATGGATCACTAGGAACCATGATCAAAGTACGAACCCGAATCCAAAGAATTGGCTTACCATAGTTCGGGCGAAATACTTAGATTTCAGTCCAGAAAATGTAAGGTTGGCGTTCAACTTGCCAATGATGCAAGAAAACGCACACCCCTACACTAGAAGGGTCAACTTTGATCAAAGGTTGGACCAAGTCCTTATGGACTTATGTGTGGAAGGAGCTCAATGGAAAGTTGACTCAAGATGCAAGCCGGTTCAATTGAGAAGACTGGACCTTAAGCCTGTAGCTAGAGGATCGTTGGAGTTCATCCAACGCTCAATCATTCCTACTAGCAACCGGTCTGAAGTTACTGTAGACCGGGTCATCATGATCCATAGTATCATGATTGGGGAGGAAGTAGAAGTTCATGAGATTATACCTCAAGAACTCTACAAGGTGGCTGACAAGTCTTCCACTTTGGCAAGGTTAGCCTTTCCTCACCTCATTTTCCATCTATGCAATTCGGCTGGGATTGACATAGAGGGAGATATCCTCATTGATGAGGACAAGCCAATCACTAAGAAAAGGATGGAGCAAACAAGAGATCATGGGCCTCACCAAGAGCATGAGGAAATCCCTCACCATGAAATCCCTGAGATGCCTCAGGGGATACACTTCCCTCCACAAAACTATTGGGAGCAAATCAACACCTCCCTAGGAGAATTAAGTTCCAACATGGGACAACTAAGGATGGAGCACCAAGAGCACTCCATCATCCTCCATGAGATTAGAGAATATCAAAGAGCAATGAGGGAGGAGCAACAAAGACAAGAAAGAGACATAGAAGAGCTCAAGAGTGATGAGCGGATAATTTATACGCTTTTTAGCATTGTTTTTAGTAAGTTTTTAGTAGGATCTAGTTACTTTTAGGGATGTTTTTATTAGTTTTTATGCTAAATTCACATATCTGGACTTTACTATGAGTTTGTGTGTTTTTTTGTGATTTCAGGTAAATTCTGGCTGAAATTGAAGGACCTGAGCAAAACTCTGAAAAAAGGCTGACAAAGGACTGCTGATGTTGTTGGATTCTGACCTCCCTGAACTCGAAATGGATTTTCGGGAGCTACAAAACTCCAAATGGCACGCTCTCAACGGCTTTGGAAAGTAGACATCTAGGGCTTTCCAGAAATATATAATACTCTATACTTTGTTAGAGATTAGATGACGCAAACTGGCGCTCAACGCCAGTTCTACGCTGCATTCTGGAGTCAAACTCCAGAAACACGTCACGAACCAGAGTTGAACGCCAGTAACACGTTACAACTTGGCGTTCAACTCCAAAAGAAGCCTCTGCACGTGGAAAGCTAAAGCTCAGCCCAAGCACACACCAAAGTGGGCCCCAAAAGTGGATTTCTGCATTTAAACTTAAATTCTGTAAACCCTAGTAACTAGTCTAGTATAAATAGGACTTTTTACTATTGTATTTACATCCTTGGTCTCAGTTTTAATCTATTGTTCATCTTAGGAGACTATTGATCACGTTTAGGAGGCTGGCCTCACGGCCATGCCTGAACCTTGTTCTTATGTATTTTCAACGGTAGAGTTTCTGTACTCCATAGATTAAGGTGTGGAGCTCTGCTGTACCTTGAGTATTAATGCAATTACTACTATTTTCTATTCTATTCAACTTATTCCTATTCCAAGATATTCGTTGCACTTCAACATGATGAATGTGATGATCCGTGACACTCATTATCATTCTCACTTATGAACGCATGACTGACAACCACTTCCATTCTACCTTAGACCGGGCGCATATCTCTTGGATTCTTGACCCACGACGAATGGTTGCCTCGCCTGACAACCGAGCCTCCCATTCCGTGGAATCAAAGTCTTCGTGGTATAAGCTAGAATTGATGGCGGCATTCGTGAGAATCCGGAAAGTCTAAACCTTGTCTGTGGTATTCCGAGTAGGATTCAGGGATTGAATGACTGTGACGAGCTTCAAACTCGCGAGTACTGGGCGTGATGACAAACACAAAAGGATAGAAGATCCTATTCCGGTATGATCGAGAACCGACAGATGATTAGCCGTGCTGTGACAGAGCATTTTGGACCATTTTTACTGAGAGGACGGGATGTAGCCATTGACGACGGTGATGCCCAACATACAGCTTGCCATGAAAAGAAGTAAGAAGGATTGGATGAAAGCAGTAGGAAAGCAGAGATTCAACAGGAACACAGCATCTCCATACACTTGTCTGAAATTCTCACCAATGAATTACATAAGTATCTCTATCTTTATTTAACGCTCCCTTTATCTATACTTTCGAAACCTTTATATCCAATTTAATCCGCCTGACTGAGATTTACAAGATGACCATAGCTTGCTTCATACCAACAATCTCCATGGGATCGACCCTTACTCACGTAAGGTATTACTTGGACGACCCAGTGCACTTGCTGGTCAGCTACACGGAGTTATGACAAATTATGAATTAAGATTAGAGCACCAAGTTTTTGGTGCCATTACCAGGGATCACAATTTCGCGTACCAAGTTTTTGGCGCCGTTGCCGGAGATTGTTCGAGTTTGAACAACTGACGGTTCATCTTGTTGCTTAGAATTTTATTTTAATTTTAAGCTTTTTGTTTTTATCAATTTTATTTTCGAAAAAAAATAATAAATAAATAAATTTTCAAAAAAATAAATTATTCTATGTTCTTCAGAATTTTTAAGAATGAATTCTAGAGTTACATGTTGACATATTGAAGTCTGGCTGGCTGTAAAGCCATGTCTAAATTCTTTTGGACTGAGGCTTCAACTAATCATAACATTGCTTGATTCCTGGAATTCACATTAAAAATTTTGAAATCCTTATTTTTCCTTTTTCAATTAATTTTTGAAAAATACCAAAAAATTTTTGTAAAATCATAAAACCAAAAATATTTTCTATTTCTTGTTTGAGTCTAGAGTCAAGTTTTAAGTTTGGTGTCAATTGTATATTCATCTTGCATTTTTCGAAAATTGCATTGATGCATTGCATTCATCATGATCTTCAAGTTGTTCTTGATGAACTTTCTTGTTTGATCTTCATATTATATTGTTTTGTGTTGTATGGTGTTTTTCGTATGCATTCTTGCATCCATAGTGTATAAACATGAAAGATTTCTAAGTTTGGTGTCTTGCATGTTTTCTTTGCATCAAAAATTTTTCAAAAATATGTTCTTGATGTTCATCATGATCTTCAAAGAGTTCTTGGTGTTCATCTTGACATTCATAGTGTTCTTGCATGCATCATGTGTTTTGATTCATAGTTTTCATGTTGTGAGTCATTATCATGTTTTTCTCTCTCCTCATCATAAAAATTTTCAAAAATAAAAAATATATATCTTTTCCTTATTTCTCTCATAAATTTCGAAACCTTGGGGTTGACTTTTTCAAAATTTTTAAAATTAGTTGTTTCTTGTTAGTCAAGTCAAAGATTTCAATTTCAAAAATATATCTTTTCAAAATCTTTTTCAAAATCAGATCCTTTCCTTTGGTTTTCGAAAATTTTTAAAATCTTTTTCAAAATATTTTTCAAAATCTTTTTCCTATTTTTACATCATATTTTTTAAAATTACATCAACAATTAATGTTTTGATTCAAAAATTCCAAGTTTGTTACTTTCTTGTTAAGAAAGATTCAAACTTTAAATTCTAGAATCATATCTTGTGGTTTCTTGTGAGTCAAGTCATTAATTGTGATTCTAAAAAATCAAATCTTTTTCAAAACTAATTTCAATCATATCTTTTTAAAACCATATCTTTTCAAAATCATATCTTTTCAATCATATCTTTTTCTAACTTCTTATCTTTTCAAAATTAAACTCAAAAACTTTTTCCAAATCATCTAACTATTTTTTTTCAATTTTTATTTTCTAAAAATTTACTAACCAATTTTTCAAAAAATAAATAAATAAGTAATTTTCGAAATTCTCTCCCTCTCACCTCTCTTTCTAATTATTTTATTTATCTACTAACTATTTTCTATTCAAAAAAAATAAAATAAAAT
>NC_029792.2:15603194-15625358 GCF_000816755.2 Arachis ipaensis
CAAAGAGTTCTTGGTGTTCATCTTGACATTCATAGTGTTCTTGCATGCATCATGTGTTTTGATTCATAGTTTTCATGTTGTGAGTCATTATCATGTTTTTCTCTCTCCTCATCATAAAAATTTTCAAAAATAA
Source organism: Arachis ipaensis (assembly GCF_000816755.2). Taxonomy (NCBI): domain Eukaryota; kingdom Viridiplantae; phylum Streptophyta; class Magnoliopsida; order Fabales; family Fabaceae; genus Arachis; species Arachis ipaensis. The sequence goes on from NC_029792.2 coordinate 15,603,328, forward strand.
AAAATATATATCTTTTCCTTATTTCTCTCATAAATTTCGAAACCTTGGGGTTGACTTTTTCAAAATTTTTAAAATTAGTTGTTTCTTGTTAGTCAAGTCAAAGATTTCAATTTCAAAAATATATCTTTTCAAAATCTTTTTCAAAATCAGATCCTTTCCTTTGGTTTTCGAAAATTTTTAAAATCTTTTTCAAAATATTTTTCAAAATCTTTTTCCTATTTTTACATCATATTTTTTAAAATTACATCAACAATTAATGTTTTGATTCAAAAATTCCAAGTTTGTTACTTTCTTGTTAAGAAAGATTCAAACTTTAAATTCTAGAATCATATCTTGTGGTTTCTTGTGAGTCAAGTCATTAATTGTGATTCTAAAAAATCAAATCTTTTTCAAAACTAATTTCAATCATATCTTTTTAAAACCATATCTTTTCAAAATCATATCTTTTCAATCATATCTTTTTCTAACTTCTTATCTTTTCAAAATTAAACTCAAAAACTTTTTCCAAATCATCTAACTATTTTTTTTCAATTTTTATTTTCTAAAAATTTACTAACCAATTTTTCAAAAAATAAATAAATAAGTAATTTTCGAAATTCTCTCCCTCTCACCTCTCTTTCTAATTATTTTATTTATCTACTAACTATTTTATATTCAAAAAAAATAAAATAAAATAAAAAAATTTTCGAACCCTCTCCCTCTTTTTATGTTCGAATTTTTCTCTTCTACTCTTCTTCCCTTCCACTCACATAAAGGAACCTTTATACTGTGGTAAAGAGGATCCCTATTATTATTTTCTGTTCCCTTCTTTTTCATATGAGCAGGAGCAAGGACAAGAACATTCTTGTTGAAGCAGATCCTGAACCTGAAAGGACTCTGAAGAAGAAACTGAGAGAAGCTAAAATACAACAATCCAGAGAAAACCTTACAGAAATTTTTGAAAAAGAAGAGGAGATAGCAGACAAGTCAAGAAAACAAGTTTATGGATTGGTAGAGGACATGTTAGTGAAGGTTAAAGGCCTTTACATCCCTGCTGATTTCATAATCCTAGACACTGGGAAGGATGAGGATGATGGCATCATCTTTGGAAGACCCTTCCTAGCCACAGCAAGAGCTGTGATTGATGTTGACAGAGGAGAGCTAGTCCTTCAATTGAATGGGGACCACCTTGTGTTTAAAGCACAAAGATCTTCCTCTGCAACCATGGAGAGGAAGCATGAAAAGCTTCTCTCAATACAGAGTCAAACAAAGCCCCCACAATCAAATTCTAAGTTTGGTGTTGGGAGGCCACAACCAAACTCTAAGTTTGGTGTTGAGAAGCCCCCACATTCAAACTCTAAGTTTGGTGTTGGGAGGCCCTCATCAAGCTCTGAACATCTGTGAAGCTCTATGAGGGCTCACTGTCAAGCTATTGACACTAAAGAAGTGCTTACTGGGAGGCAACCCAATTTTGAATTATCTAATTTTATTTTTCTTTTATTGTTCTTTTATGTTTTATTAGGTTCATGATCATGTGGAGTCACGAAAAAAATTACTAAAATTAAAAATAAAATCAAAAATAGCAGAAGAAAAATCACACCCTGGAGGAAGGACTTACTGGCGTTTAAACGCCAGTTAGGAGCATCTGGCTGGCGTTCAATGCCAGAACAGAGCATGGATCTGGCGTTGAACGCCAGAAACAAGCAACATCCAGGCATTCAAATGCCAGGAATACACCCTGGGAAGAGCTGGCGCTGAATGCCAGAAACAAGCATGGAACTGGCGTTCAACGCCAGAAACAAGCATGAAACTGGCGTTCAACGCCAGAAACATGCTGCACATGGGCGTTGAACGCCCAGAACGAGCATCACTTCGGCGTTCAAATGCCAGAATTGTATGCAAAGGCGTTTTACATGCCTAATGGGTGCAGGGATGTAAATCCTTGACACCTCAGGATCTGTGAACCCCACAGGATCATCTCAGGATCTGTGGACCCCACAGGATCCCCACCTACCTCCACTCATATTCTTCCCTCTTCTCAACATTCATTCTCTCCTTCCAATAAACACCCTTCCCCAAAACCCCTCACCAATCACCTCAATCTCTCTTCTCCATCACCTCTTCACCACTCACATCCATCCATCTCTCCCCCACCCAATCCCACCCATATGGCCGAAACATACACATCTCTCCCTCTCCTCCATATCTTCTTCTCCTTCTTCTATTCTTTCTTCTTTTGCTCGAGGGCGAGCAACATTCTAAGTTTGGTGTGGTAAAAGCATAGCTTTTTTGCTTTTCCATAACCATTGATGGCACCTAAGGCCAAAGAAACCTCAAAAAAAAAAAAGAAGAGAAAAGGGAAGACAATTGCTTCCACCTCTGAGTCATGGGAGATGGAAAGGTTCATCTCAAGGATCCATAGCTCAGTAGTATAGCATTTGACTACAAATCAAGAGATCCCTGAGATATATCAGGGGATACATTTTTCTCTACAACTATTGGGAGCAACTAAGGATAGGGATACCAAAATCACTAGGGATCAAGCAACTAAGGCAAGGAAGAGACATAGAGGAGCTCAAAAAGCACCATTGGTCCTTCAAGAAGGCGCCACCCTCACTAAGGTGGACACATTCCTTAACTTCCTTGTTCTTAATTCTCTATTTTTTGATTTTATGCTATATGTTTATTTATGTTTTGTGTCTCTACTTCATGATCATTAGTATCTAGTAACTATGTCTTAAAGCTATGAATAATTCCATAAATCCTTCACCTCTCTTAAATGAAAAAATGTTTTAATTCAAAAGAACAAGAAGTACATGAGTTTCGAATTTATCCTTGAATTTAGTTTAATTATATTGATGTGGTGACAATACTTTTTGTTTTCTGAATGAATGCTTGAACAGTGCATATGTCTTTTGAATTTGTTGTTTATGAATGTTAAATATGTTGGCTCTTGAAGAATGATGAAAAAGGAGAAATGTTATTTGATGATCTGAAAAATCATAAAAATGATTCTTGAAGCAAAAAAAAGCAGTGAATATAAAAGTTTGCAGAAAAAAATATATAAAAAAAAAAAGAAAAGCGAGCAGAAAAAGCCAATAGCCCTTAAAACCAAAAGGCAAGGGTAATAAAAAGGATCCAAGGCTTTGAGCATCAGTGGATAGGAGGGCCTAAAGGAATAAAATCCTGGCCTAAGCGGCTAAACCAAGCTGTCCCTAACCATGTGCTTGTGGCGTGAAGGTGTCAAGTGAAAAACTTGAGACTGAGCGGTTAAAGTCGTGATCCAAAGCAAAAAGAGTGTGCTTAAGAACCCTGGACACCTCTAATTGGGGACTCTAGCAAAGCTGAGTCACAATCTGAAAAGGTTCACCCAGTTATGTGTTTGTGGCATGTATGTATCTGGTAGTAATACTGGAAAACAGAGTGCTTTGGGCCACGGCCAAGACTCAAAAGTAGCTGTGTTCAAGAATCAACATACTTAACTAAGAGAATCAATAACACTATCTGAAATTCTAAGTTCCTATAGATACCAATCATTCTGAACTTCAAAGGATAAAGTGAGATGCCAAAACTGTTCAGAGGCAAAAAGCTACAAGTCCCGCTCATCTAATTAGAATTAATATTCATTGATATTTTGGAATTTATAGTATATTCTCTTTTTTTTATCCTATTTAATTTTCAGTTGCTTGGGGACAAGCAACAATTTAAGTTTGGTGTTGTGATGAGCGGATAATTTATACGCTTTTTGGCATTCTTTTTAGTAAGTTTTTAGTAGGATCTAGTTACTTTTAGGGATGTTTTTATTAGTTTTTATGCTAAATTCACATTTCTGGACTTTACTATGAGTTTGTGTGTTTTTCTGTGATTTCAGGTAAATTCTGGCTAAAATTGAAGGACCTGAGCAAAACTCTAAAAAAAGGCTGACAAAGGACTGCTGATGCTGTTGGATTCTGACCTCCCTTCACTCGAAATGAATTTTCTGGAGCTACAAAACTCCAAATGGCGCGATCTCAATGGATTTGGAAAGTAGACATCTAGGGCTTTCCAGCAATATATAATAGTCTATATTTTGTTAGAGATTAGATGACGCAAACTGGCGCTCAACGCTAGTTCTACGCTGCATTCTGGAGTCAAACGCCAGAAACACGTCACGAACCAGAGTTGAACGCCAGTAACACGTTACAACTTGGCGTTCAACTTCAAAAGAAGCCTCTACACGTGGAAAGCTAAAGCTCAGCCCAAGCACACACCAAAGTGGGCCCCGGAAGTGGATTTTTGCATTTAAACTTAAATTCTGTAAACCCAAGTAACTACTCTAGTATAAATAGGACTTTTTACTATTGTATTTACATCCTTGGTCTCAGTTTTAATCTATTGTTCATCTTAGGAAACTATTGATCATGTTTAGGGGGCTGGCCTCACGGCCATGCCTGAACCTTGTTCTTATGTATTTTCAACGGTAGAGTTTCTGCACTCCATAGATTAAGGTGTGGAGCTCTGCTGTACCTTGAGTATTAATGCAATTACTACTATTTTCTATTCTATTCAACTTATTCCTATTCCAAGATATTCGTTGCACTTCAACATGATGAATGTGATGATCCGTGACACTCATTATCATTCTCACTTATGAACGCGTGACTGACAACCACTTCTGTTCTACCTTAGACCGGGCGCATATCTCTTGGATTCTTGACCCACGACGAATGGTTGCCTCGCCTGACAACCGAGCCTCCCATTCCGTGGAATCAAAGTCTTCATGGTATCAGCTAGAATTGATGGCGACATTCGTGAGAATCTGGAAAGTCTAAACCTTGTCTATGGTATTTCGAGTAGGATTTAGGGATTGAATGACTGTGACGAGCTTCAAAATCGCGAGTACTGAGCGTGATGACAAACACAAAAGGATAGAAGATCCTATTCCGGTATGATCGAGAACCGACAGATGATTAGCCGTGCTGTGACAGAGCATTTTGGACCATTTTCACTGAGAGGACGGGATGTAGCCATTGACGACGGTGATGCCCAACATACAGCTTGCCATGGAAAGAAGTAAGAAGGATTGGATGAAAGCAGTAGGAAAGCAGAGATTCAACAGGAACACAGCATCTCCATACACTTGTCTGAAATTCTCACCAATGAATTACATAAGTATCTCTATCTTTATTTAACGCTCCCTTTATCTATACTTTCGAAACCTTTATGTCCAATTTAATCTGCCTGACTGAGATTTACAAGATGATCATAGCTTGCTTCATACCAACAATCTCCGTGGGATCGACCCTTACTCACGTAAGGTATTACTTGGACGACCCATTGCACTTGCTGGTCAGCTACATGGAGTTGTGACAAATTATGAATTAAGATTAGAGCACCAAGTTTTTGGAGCCATTACCAGGGATCACAATTTTGCGTACCAAAGAGCACCATTGGTTCTTCAAGAAAAGGAAGACCCCACCCTCACTAAGGTGGACCCATTCCTTAATCTCCTTGTCTTTTTATTTTTCTGTTTTTATTCTCTATGCTTTATGTTTATGTTTGTGTCTTATTACATGATCATTAGAATCTAGTAACTGTGTCTTAAAGCCAAGAATGTCCTATGAATCCATCACCTTTCTTAAATGAAAAATGTTTTAATTACAAAAGAACAAGAAGTACATAAATTTCGAATTCATCCTTGAAATTAATTTAATTATTTTGATGTGGTGACAATACTTTTTGTTTTCTGAATGAATGTCTGAACAGTGCATATGTCTTTTGAATTTGTTGTTTATAAATGTTAAATATGTTGGCTCTTGAAGAATGATGAAAAAGGAGAAATGTTATTTGATAATCTGAAAAATCATGAAATTGATTCTTGAAGCAAGAAAAAGCAGTGAAGAACAAAGCTTGCAGAAAAAAAAAAATATATATATATATATATATGCGAAAAAAAAGAAAAGAAAAAGCAAGCAGAAAAAGCCAATAGCCCTTAAAACCAAAAGGCAAGGGTAATAAAAAGGATCCAAGGCTTTGAGCATCAGTGGATAGGAGGGCCTAAAGGAATAAAATCCTGGCCTAAGCGGCTAACCCAAGCTGTCCCTAACCATGTGCTTGTGGCGTGAAGGTGTCAAGTGAAAAGCTTGAGACTGAGCGGTTAAAGTCGTGATCCAAAGCAAAAAGAGTGTGCTTAAGAACCCTGGACACCTCTAATTAGGGACTTTAGCAAAGCTGAGTCACAATCTGAAAAGGTTCACCCAGTTATGTGTCTGTGGCATGTATGTATCCGGTGGTAATACTGGAAAACAGAGTGCTTTAGGCCACAGCCAAGACTCATAAAGTAGCTATATGTTCAAGAATCAACATATGAACTAGGAGAATCAATAACACTATCTAAATTCTAAGTTCCTATAGATGCCAATCCTTCTGAACTTCAAGGGATAAAGTGAGATGCCAAAACTGTTCAGAGGCAAAAAGCTACTAGTCCCGCTCATCTGATTGGAGCTAAGTTTCATTGATAGTTTGGAGTTTATAGTATATTCTCTTCTTTTTATCCTATTTGATTTTCAGTTGCTTGGGGACAAGCAACAATTTAAGTTTGGTGTTGTGATGAGTGGATAATCTATACGCTTTTTGGCATTGTTTTTAGTATGTTTTTAGTATGATTTAGTTAGTTTTCATTATATTTTTATTAGTTTTTAAATAAAAACCACATTTCTGGACTTTACTATGAGTTTGTGTGTTTTTCTGTGATTTCAGGTAATTTCTGGCTAAAATTAAGGGACCTGAGCAAAAATCTGATTCAGAGGCTGACAAAGGACTGCTGATGCTGTTGGATTCTGACCTCCCTGCACTCGAAATGGATTTTCTGGAGCTACAGAACTCCAAATGGCGTGATCTTAATTGAGTTGGAAAGTAGACATCCGGGGCTTTCCAGAAATATATAATAGTCCATGCTTTGCCCAAGTTTAGACGACGCAAACTGGCGTTCAACGCCAGCTCTCTGCCCTATTCTGGAGTCAAACGCCAGAAACTGGTTGCAAAGCAGAGTTAAACGCCAGAAACAAGTTACAAACTGGTGTTCAACTCCAAGAAAGACCTCTACACGCGAAAGCTTCAATGCTCAGCTCAAGCACACACCAAGTGTGCCCCGGAAGTGGATTTCTACATCATTTACTTATTTCTGTAACCCTAGTGACTAGTCTGATATAAATAGGACCTTTTACTATTGTATTAGACATCTTTGATCCGTTTTATGCTATCTTAGACCTTCATGGAGGCTGGCCTCTCGGCCATGCCTGGACCTTGTTCTTATGTATTTTCAACGGTGGAGTTTCTACACACCATAGATTAAGGTGTGGAGCTTTGCTGTACCTCGAGTATTAATGCAATTACTACTATTTTCCATTCAATTCAGCTTATTCTTGTTCTAAGATATTCATTCGCACACAAAAACTTGATGAATGTGATGATTATGTGACGCTCATCATCATTCTCACTTATGAACGCGTGCCTGACAACCACTTTCGTTCTACATGCAAACAACGCTTGAATGTGTATCTCTTGGATTCCTTAACTAGAATCTTCGTGGTATAAGCTAGAATTATTGGTGGCCACTCTTGAGAATCCGGAAAGTCTAAACCTTGTCTGTGGTATTCCGAGTAGGATTCAGGGATTGAATGACTGTGATGAGCTTCAAACTCGCAAGTGCTGGGTGTAGTGACAGACGCAAAAGGATTACTGAATCCTATTCCAGCAGGATCGAGAACCGACAGATGATTAGCGTGCTGTGACAGAGCATTTGGACCATTTTCACTAAGAGGACGGGATGTAGCCATTGACAACAGTGATGCCCAACATACAGCTTGCCATGGAAAGGAGTAAGGATGATTGGATGAAAGCAGTAGGAAAGCAGAGATCCAGAAGGAATACAGCATCTACATGCACTTATCTGAAATTCCCACCAATGATTTACATAAGTATCTCTATCTTTATTTTATGCTTTATTTACCTCTATATTTTCAAAAACCATTATAACCATTTGAATCCGCCTGACTGAGATTTACAAGATGACCATAGCTTGCTTCATACCAACAATCTCTGTGGGATCGACCCTTATTCACGTAAAGTTTGTTACTTGGACGACCCAGTGCACTTGCTGGTTAGTTGTGTAGAATTGTGACGAAGTGAGATTCATGTTTGAGAGCACCAAGTCTTTGGAGCCATTGTAGATGATCACGATTTCGCGCACAAGTCACCTTTACGTCTTAGGGTCAATAGAGTATCGAGTCTCAACCTGGGACACGTGGTGGCAAGCCACGATACTTTAGCCAAGAAAACTCGTATCTCGGATAAAATTGAGTGTATAAGCCTCATAAACATTCATAATCATTGCAAAATCAATCATTAAAACCATGGCACCAAATACACTCCAAGTATTCACATTTTCATATATATTTCATCAATTTTCCAATCTTCCTTCACCCCCAAGTTACCACCATTTCCTAGCTTCATCTCATTACTAGGCCTATTACTAAGATTTAGGGTTAAAAGTGAAAAAATAGAAGTTTAGAGGTTTGAAATTAAGCTTTAAAACACAAAATTCATATTTTTGTACGTGTGGGAGTGCATTTTGCCCATCACGAGTACGCATTACCTCGTCCGCGTACGCAGGCACACTGAACAGAACCAAACGTCAGCATATGAAACCCAAGCTTGCGTAGGCAATGGTCTCTTTTTGCCCTTGATGCGTACGCATTACCTTGTCCACGTACGCATGCATGTCAAACAAAAACGCCCATCTGCGTATGGAGGGGTTCGCGTACGCATGCATTGCAAATTAGTAAAAAATGGTTAAGTTTACAGAATTTTAGTTTTACATATCGAACTTCCGATGCGCATAACTTTCTCGTTTTAAAACATTTTTCACCCATTCTTCGAACGGTGTAAACTTCATGGACCCAATTTTTGTATCAAATAAGTTTAAAATAATTTAAACATCTGGAAGCCGACTTATAACTCGTTGAAGTTTGGCCAAAAGTTAATTTTACACAAAAACCCCCAACCTCTATTTTTAATAAAATTCAAACTCAACCTCAACATTCCATATATATAATCAGCACCCCAACACCAATTACAACATCACATCCACCACATGTTACCATATACAACCATTCCTCAATTTTAAACAACCATATGCATAAATTTCTCAATAATGTCAACAAAATCATCAATATACCACCACCCATTCTTATCTATTCATATCACCATCATCAACTCTTCACCTAACAACCTAGTATCATCATAAACCATAGTCAACCAACAAATACTCAATCAATAACAACAATATCATCGAAAGCACTAAGCATTCAACATACTCATACGTTCCAACCTATCCTATGGTCATCTAGCCTAAGTTTTCACAAGACATTATATATTAAATACGAGAAACCTAAACCATACCTTGGCCGATTTTCTCGTATAACCCAAGACAACCTACTAGGCAAGAAGCAAGCCCTCAACACTGATTTCAGCAACTAGCACCAAATCCCAAGCTTCCGATTAAGCTTCCAACATATCCAATTGCTTCATATCACATATATACATACACCTAAAACATTTATCACATATACATACCCAAAATTTAATACCCAACACACTTAATCAAAGAATTAGCTAGGGTTCTAGGATTCTTACCTTGTTCAAGCACCAATGAAGCAAGATTGAACATTTTTCTCAAGCTAATCGGGTCCTATAACATAAAAGGACCAAAATCTTAACACTCACTATATCCAATTTTTTGAGAAATTGGGGAAGGAAGAACTGAAATCAAAATTGAGACTTTCTTACCAAATTAGTCACCGCACTTTGTAGAGCTCGACGCCGCGGACGCGTGGCCACAAACGGTACGGCGATCAAAGCTCGGAGTGAGAAGTTATGGCGATTTGGATCAAAGTCAAGGGTTTGGAAATCTATCTTCTTTCCCCCTTGTATGCTTCAGCGTTCCTTTTGCTGAATGGCGGAAGAGGATGGACTCTTCTTAAGTGTTTTGGGCTGATGGGTTGGGCCTTGGGCCTATTTGCGCCCGGTTCAACCAGTTCGGCCCGTTTGGCCTAATCTTGGGCCAAACTCTTTAAAATTAGTGTCAAAATTCTTGTTTTAATTAGCTCTATCTTATTAAATTATAAGATTTTACATTCCTAATTTCTTTTATTAAAATTTAATTTATTGATTATTTATTTACTAAATTTACGGGGTTTACATCCTACCCACCTAATTAAGATTTTTGCCCTCAAAATTCAGATTTAGTTACCTGAAAAGAGGTGTGGGTAGTCCTTCTGCATATTCGATTCGAGCTCCCAAGTATGTTCTTCAATTCCAGCCCACCTCCAAGCCACCTTAACCAGTGATACTTCTTTCCCGTGCAAACGTTTGATGCTGGTGTCATCAATCCTAACCGGGATTACTGGAAGTGTCAGATCTTCTCTTACTTGAACCGATTCCGGTTCTAGGACATGACTTGCATTAGGAGTGTACTTCCAAAGTTGTGACACGTGAAACACATCGTGCAGGTTCGAAAGATGCGGCGGTAAAGCGATCCTATAAGCCACTTGTCCAATCCTCTTCAGAATTTCAAATGGACTGATGTAACAAGGATTCAGTTTCTTTGTTTTAATTGCTCTACCCACTCCAGTTCTTGGAGTAACTTTCAGAAACATATGCTCTTCTTCTTCAAATTCTAAAGGATTCTGCCTTTGATCAGCATAGCTCTTTTGACGGCTTTGAGCGACAAGCATTCGGCTTCGGATTTTCTTTATCTGCTCATTAGTTTCAGCTATCATTTCAGGCCCTAACAAGCTTTTCAATCCAACCTCATACTAGCATAGCGAAGATTGACACTACCTCCCATACAGAGCCTCATACGAAATCATTCTGATGCTCGCATGGTAACTATTGTTGTATGCAAACTCCACCAGCGGCATATATCAATCTCAGCTTGCCGGCTGGTCCAAGACACAAGCCCTCAGCATATCCTCTAGGGTTTGAATTGTTCTCTCTGACTGACCATCTGTTTGAGGGTGATATGCAGTGCTTAAACTCAACTGAGTCCCAAATGCTTGCTGAAAGGCTCCCTAGAACCTTGAGATGAAACGAGAATCTCTGTCGGATATGATGGTGGTAGGCACACTATGCAACCTCACAATCTTTTTAATGTACAGCCGCGCTAACTCCTCCAACGTACAACTCATCCGAATAGGAAGAAAGTGAGCCAACTTTGTCAGTCCATCCACAATCACCCAAACAGCGTCATGTCCACCCCAAGTCCTTGGTAAGCCCAACACGAAGTCCATTGCAATGCTCTCCCACTTCCATTGCGAAATTTCTAAGGGCTGAAGGGTTCTTGATGGTTTTTGATGCTCAATTTTGACTTTCTGACAAGTTAAGTACTTGGAAACGTGCAATGCCACATCATTCTTCATTCCCAGCCACCAGAATACCGTTTTCAGATCTTGATACATCTTAGTGCTTCTCGAATGAATAGAGAACCCGCTTTTGTGCACGTCCTTCAAGATATCCTGCCGTAAGTTTCTGACGTCCGGCACAATGATTCTGCCCTTAAATCTCCATAACCCATCCTTATCCCATGATACTCTCTACTGCTTTCCTTGCTCAATTGCCGGTAATACTTTCTGTATTTCTTTATCGTCTTACTGAGCCTTTAAAAGTTTAGTTTTAAAATCACTTGAAATTTGCAACTGGCTCAAACACAGAGTCCCAAACTCCTCTCGTAGCATCATCCAAGTAGCGCATAGGGACTTTCGGCTCAAAGCATCTGCCACAACACTTGCCTTTCTAGGGTGGTAATTCAACTCGAAGTCATAGTCCTTTAGAAGCTCCATCCACCTCCTTTGACGCATATTCAATTCTTTCTGCTCAAAGAGGTACTTCAAGATTTTGTGATCGGAGAAAACTTGAAACTTGACGCCATAGAGGTAATGTCTCTAAATCTTTAGAGCAAACACAACGGTAGCAAGTTCTAAGTCGTCTATCTTATTAAATTATAAAATTTAACATTCCTAATTTCTTTTATTAAAATTTAATTTATTGATTATTTATTTACTAAATTTACGGGGTTTACATCCTACCCACCTAATTAAGATTTTTGCCCTCAAAATTCAGATTTAGTTACCTGAAAAGAGGTGTGGGTAGTCCTTCTGCATATTCGATTCGAGCTCCCAAGTATGTTCTTCAATTCCAGCCCACCTCCAAGCCACCTTAACCAGTGATACTTCTTTCCCGTGCAAACGTTTGATGCTGGTGTCATCAATCCTAACCGGGATTACTGGAAGTGTCAGATCTTCTCTTACTTGAACCGATTCCGGTTCTAGGACATGACTTGCATTAGGAGTGTACTTCCAAAGTTGTGACACGTGAAACACATCGTGCAGGTTCGAAAGATGCGGCGGTAAAGCGATCCTATAAGCCACTTGTCCAATCCTCTTCAGAATTTCAAATGGACTGATGTAACAAGGATTCAGTTTCTTTGTTTTAATTGCTCTACCCACTCCAGTTCTTGGAGTAACTTTCAGAAACATATGCTCTTCTTCTTCAAATTCTAAAGGATTCTGCCTTTGATCAGCATAGCTCTTTTGACGGCTTTGAGCGACAAGCATTCGGCTTCGGATTTTCTTTATCTGCTCATTAGTTTCAGCTATCATTTCAGGCCCTAACAAGCTTTTCAATCCAACCTCATACTAGCATAGCGAAGATTGACACTACCTCCCATACAGAGCCTCATACGAAATCATTCTGATGCTCGCATGGTAACTATTGTTGTATGCAAACTCCACCAGCGGCATATATCAATCTCAGCTTGCCGGCTGGTCCAAGACACAAGCCCTCAGCATATCCTCTAGGGTTTGAATTGTTCTCTCTGACTGACCATCTGTTTGAGGGTGATATGCAGTGCTTAAACTCAACTGAGTCCCAAATGCTTGCTGAAAGGCTCCCTAGAACCTTGAGATGAAACGAGAATCTCTGTCGGATATGATGGTGGTAGGCACACTATGCAACCTCACAATCTTTTTAATGTACAGCCGCGCTAACTCCTCCAACGTACAACTCATCCGAATAGGAAGAAAGTGAGCCAACTTTGTCAGTCCATCCACAATCACCCAAACAGCGTCATGTCCACCCCAAGTCCTTGGTAAGCCCAACACGAAGTCCATTGCAATGCTCTCCCACTTCCATTGCGAAATTTCTAAGGGCTGAAGGGTTCTTGATGGTTTTTGATGCTCAATTTTGACTTTCTGACAAGTTAAGTACTTGGAAACGTGCAATGCCACATCATTCTTCATTCCCAGCCACCAGAATACCGTTTTCAGATCTTGATACATCTTAGTGCTTCTCGAATGAATAGAGAACCCGCTTTTGTGCACGTCCTTCAAGATATCCTGCCGTAAGTTTCTGACGTCCGGCACAATGATTCTGCCCTTAAATCTCCATAACCCATCCTTATCCCATGATACTCTCTACTGCTTTCCTTGCTCAATTGCCGGTAATACTTTCTGTATTTCTTTATCGTCTTACTGAGCCTTTAAAAGTTTAGTTTTAAAATCACTTGAAATTTGCAACTGGCTCAAACACAGAGTCCCAAACTCCTCTCGTAGCATCATCCAAGTAGCGCATAGGGACTTTCGGCTCAAAGCATCTGCCACAACACTTGCCTTTCTAGGGTGGTAATTCAACTCGAAGTCATAGTCCTTTAGAAGCTCCATCCACCTCCTTTGACGCATATTCAATTCTTTCTGCTCAAAGAGGTACTTCAAGATTTTGTGATCGGAGAAAACTTGAAACTTGACGCCATAGAGGTAATGTCTCTAAATCTTTAGAGCAAACACAACGGTAGCAAGTTCTAAGTCGTGAGTCGGATAATTCATCTCATGTGGCCTTAACTGCCATGAGGCGTATGCTACGACATTACGGTGCTACATCAGCACGCACCCTAAACCCTTTAGTGATGCATCACAGTATACCTCAAACGGTTCACTCGGCTCGAGCAGCACTAATACAGGTGCAGTGGTCAACCTCTGCTTCAATGCTTGAAAGCTTTCCTCGCACTTAGGAGTCCAAACAAATGGTGCATGCTTTCTAGTCAGCTTAATTAAAGGTAAAGCGATTTGTGAAAATCCTTTAATGAACCTCCGATAATAACCCGCCAAACCTAGAAAACTCCTAATCTCCGTCACAGTAGTTAGTCGTTCCCAATCCATTACTGCCTCAACTTTAGCAGGATCCATAGCAATCCCCCGTTGACTTACCACACGACCAAGAAACTTTACCTCACTCTTCCAGAACTCACATTTAGATAACTTGGCGTACAATTTCCTCTCCTTCATGATTTGTAACACAATCTGCAAGTGATCTGCATGTTCTTCTTCAGTTTTGGTGTAAATGAGGATGTCATCAATGAAGACAACTACAAATTTATCCATACATGGACAGAAGATTCGGTTCATGTAGTCCATAAACATTGCCATGGCATTGGTTAACCCGAAAAATATTACCATGTACTCGTAGTGACTGTATCGCGTTCTGAAAGCAGTCTTCAGAGTGTCCTCGTCTCTAACCCTTATCTGATGATACCCGTATCGTAAGTCAATCTTGGAAAAGACTCCGACTCCCTGAAGTTGATCCATTAGGTCGTCGATCCTTGGTAACATATACTTATTCTTCACGGTAACCTTGTTCAGCTGCCGATAATCGACACACAGACGCATACTTCCGTCCTTCTTCTTTACCAGAAGTACTGATGCTCCCCATAGAGAAACACTCGGTCGAATAAAGCGTTTACCCATTAAGTCATCCAGCTAATCCTTAACCTCGACCATCTCTAAAGGTGACATCCTATAAGGAGCACTCGAGATTGGACCTGCCCCAGGCACCAACTCAATCGCAAACTCGACCTCTCGATTAGGAGGGAATTCATCAATGTCATCCAAAAACACCTCAGGAAATTCACAAACAACCGGAATTTGCTCTAAGCTTTGTTCATCTCCCAAAACACCCGCAGTTAATAGCATAACACCCTGACATTCATATCCAGAACAGTTTACTATCATGGAGTTCAAATAGTAGCTATTCACCAGGACCGGCCCTTTCGATCCTTCCGGCATAAAGTATATTGATCTCTCAGAACAGTCAAGCAAAACATGATTCTTAGATAACCAATCCAGTCCCAAAATGAGATCCAGACCAGTCATCGGCAAACAAATCAAATCATGAACGAAATCACGTTGTTTAACCCGGAATAGGACTTACGGACATCCTAATCTAGTCACAACGGCTTCAGAAGTGGCATTATGCACCCTTAGATCATAACGTAAGACCACAATCTTCAATCCTAACTCACTAGCCCTTTCAAATGCTATAAATGAATGCGTCGTCCTAGAATCAAACAAATCACTTAAAATTTTACCAACTACTTCACAGTTACCTCTGATCAAGGTCTCGGATCCCTCGGCACCTGCTGCAAAAGTGGTGAACACTCTCCCTGGCTGTTGTACTCTACCGGTCTCATACTTCTTCTTCTCTGGACAATTCCAAACCAGGTGCCTGGGTTGTCCTCAAAAGAAACACACTCCCAATTCTACTCTGCACGGGATTTCCGGATGATACTTTCCGTACCTCTTACAACCCACGTCTTGTTGTGTCTGCTTTCCATACCTTCTCCTTTTATTAGCATTGTTATTCGGCCTCTTGAAATTGCCTTGACCCTGATTATGCTGTGGAACAAAACCTCCACGCTTGAAATTTCTTCCCCTCGATGCAAAGTTCTTGCCTTGAGCCCTCTAAAATGGCATCCTCAGACTTTCTTTCTCCAATGCTGCCTTCCTCACACACTCCTCTACCACTCGGCTTTTGTTTACGAGCTCGAAAAAGACTCGGATCTCCATCGGTGCAACTTGTTAGTATACTCAGTAACAGTCATCTGGCCTTGTTTCAATTGCAGCAATTCAAGTTCTTTAGCATTTCTGACCGAACTGGAAAAATACTTTCTGTAAAACTCTGTCTGGAAGACCTCCCAAGGAATCATAGCACCATCTGGCTGCATATATGTCGTGTTCCCTGCCATCAGTACTGGGCCTCACCTTGCAACTGATAAGTCCCGAGTTCAACCCACTGCTCCTCGGGAACCTGCTGAGCCTACAGTGCCCGTTCCATAGCCTGAATCCAGTTATCTGCTTCAGTGGGGTTTGAGGTCCCCCTGAAGGTTGGAGGGTGCACTTTCAGAAAGGAGGCGAGAGTCATTGGCCCCTCTTCTCCGTTGTTTCTATTGTTCCCGTTATTCATATGGTTTTTCAGCGTTTCAACTGTTGCCTGTATAGCCACAGCCATGTTTCCAAGGGTATCCATAAAGTCTACAGAGTTGTTCCCTACGGTTTCAGAATTTACATTGCCTAACCTACCTCTGCCTCTCCCGCGACCGCGTCCTATTATATACTTGCAGTTTTTTAATTAAATAACTGGTTCTATTTCAGTTTTTTATTTACTTTTCTTTTTAATTTTTGTGATTAAAATTGATTGATGAATCGAATAATTTGAAAAAAAAAATTTAAATTATAAATTGGGATTTTTAAAAATATTTTTTAATTTGCAAAAAGAATTTATCATACTTTAGTGGTGTGATTTAATTAACTAATTTATAAGATTAAAAATAGTTAACATTAATCAAGATAATACAAGTGAATTCCTCCCATCAAAATTGAACAACTCATAATAAAGAATATGCAATTCTCTAATTGAGGAATGGCTAGAGAATTTACTCACTTTTTAACAAGACAAAATAAAAAGGAATCTTGTGTGGTACCAACTAGAGACATTAACTCATCTCCCTTTGCATGAGTGAACCATATTCTATATATAGTTATTGGTTCTTAACTCCTTAACATCGTTCATTAACTAGTACCATACATGTCTCTTTCAGCTTCACATTTGAAAATGCTAGGGACATTAACTCATCTCCCTTTGCATGAGTGAACCATATTCTATATATAGTTATTGGTTCTCAACGCCTTAATATCGATCATTACCCAGTACTGTACATGTCGCTTTCAGTCTCAGTTCCGGTGATGACTTCGAGACAACCTGTCCCTTCTGCAAATTTTGCTCCTAGCATTTGGCATGATACTTTCCGAAAATATGCTGATTCTGAATCCTTGGCATCTTATTTAATTTTGTATGATGAAATATGAGTACAAAACGTTCTATATGATTAGTGCATCTAAATTAAACTATTAACTTACATACACATGTTTTAAATGAGCGTTTTAGAGTAATAATTGAATTATTTTAATGTAATTTTAAGGTCACACACAGGTTCAAATTGTAAAAGAAAAATGCTACTTATCTTTTAAATTTTTAATTTTTAGTTAGTTTTTTTATTTGAATAATATTATCTAATTAATTTAAATACCTACTTTTATAGAAAGTTATTTGTTTTTTATGAAAAGTTATTTTTTTTATTTTTTTCTCTTCTAAAAATTGAATAATAGATAATTTTTAAAAAATACGTAATTATACTGATTGTAAAAATAACCACTGAAGTAATGATTAAATTAAGTTGTGTATAATACACTCTTTGGATGGAGTCTTTTTCCAAATCTCACATTAACATATTTATACATTGGGCTGTCCTTTTAATAATACATTTTTTTCTTATTTATTTTTTATTTTTTTATTAATGAAGATAACCTAATTAAGTTGAAAAGAGAAAAATAATATAATCTTGTTAATTTTCTTTTGTTTTTTAGTTTTTAAAAAGCTATAGTATTAAAATAGCCTAGTCTGCATTTTGTAAACATTTCTATAATTATATAGTTAATTAATAAATCAGATTTATTTTAATATTGACTTTTATATTTTTTAACTTACGTTTTTGTTTTCTTAATAAACAAATAAAAACTCTTCTTTAGTTATTATTAAAATGGCACAACTTTTAATCTTTTACGTTATATTTTTTTAGGAAGATGGGACAATAGTACACCTGAAAGTTCGCACGCTGGACACGATTACATTTTAATCATTTAATGAGTCACACGTGCACACCACTTATACACTCCGACAGATACATTTACCCTTCCAACCATCGGCATGTGGCGGCGTTAAATGATTGAAGTGTAATTGTGTCCAGCGTGTAAACTTTCAGGTGTATTTTTGTCCCTTCTTCCTAAATAAAATAAACACGAAAAATAAGTGTATAGATAGTGTGCACACGTGACTCATTAAATGATTGAAGTATAATCGTGTCCAGCGTGCGAACTTTCACATGTAATTTTGTCCCTTCTTCCAAAAATTAAAGTATAACTAAACTTGTAGTATCTCGTTAATCTAATATTTAGAAATTAAATTAAATTTAAATAAATTAAATCAAATTGATTCTTTCATAACCTTCTAATACCTAATTAATCTAGCACTTGAAACCTAAATTAAATTAAATTAAACTATGACAAAACTTTCAACTTAGCTAAACTTCTAACATTTAAAACTTATAAATTATAACCAAAGCTCACGTCACTACTCGAAGTAACACTTATTTATCAATTCTCCAACTTGCATTTGTAGTTTTCAATGTTCTAACAAACTAATAAATCGCCACTCTAGTTACCATTTAAAGTTTGAAAATTCTAATAACGTAAACAATCAAATCTAAGCGACTTAATATCATTAACAATTCTTTATTTCTTAATGAAATAAATTTTACTCACTAACCTCTTTATGGATGTTACCAGTAATGTGGGCAACTCCGTCCAAGATACAATTCGGATCGTCTTCCATTTTTGCTGTTTATTGAATCTAGTGGGTTTTTTCCCTTGCTTATCTCTAGGACCAGCGTTTTGGTGGGTGAAGTTGAATTAAATGTAATTTGAAACAAGTGAATTCGAATTTTATATATATATATATACTAAATCAAAGCTATTGCATTCAAATTACTAACAGTAATAAACTATGGTTGTAAATAAAAGCACATTGTTTCGATTTATTATGGGTAAATAAAATACAAATTGCAACCCATATATAGAATTCAAGTAAATCGAATTTACTATAATCAATTTACATAAAATTTAAGTAATTCGAATCTTATTGATTCAATTTATTACTACTATGGATAAATCGATTTTATCAATCAATTCGATTTATACATAAATGTGATTAACGACATGTATATAACGTATTTTGATTTAAGACATCCATGTAATTTTGTCTTCCAATTAATTTGATTATGTGATTTGCTCATATACATTAGGTAATTAATTTTTTTCAGTTAACATTAGTCAAATTTTTTAAAATTATTTTGTTTATACAAATTCTATACTCTAAATCATAAAATGTTGAAATTCAATTCTAAATTACAAATTTACATATTAAAATTATCTAATATTGACTAAGTAAAATTTAATTCTCCATAATTTTTTCTTCTCATATATACATATCTTGTAATTTTTGTTTTAAATATATAGATTTCTACCCTACTAAGCCAACTAGGGACTTGCCAACTCCCATTGAATGAATCATACTTGTATATCTATATATAGATAGACACAAACAATGTCTCTTACACCATTGATCATTAAGACCTTAGTTTCCTTTACCGTATCTAAGTCAAAGCCAACAACAATGTCTCTTGCACCATCTTCTGAGTTGAAGCGACCTTGTGCAAATTTTGCTCCTAACATTTGGCAGGATATTTTCATTCAATATGCTGATTCACAATCATTGGTATGTTATTTATCACTTCGTCGTCTATATTTGAGAGAGAAGAACAAGAAAATCTTTTTTCTTAAAAAAAAAAATTAAATGCTCCATAAAAATTTCATAATATTAACACCCAAACATAAGGGACAATTAAGGTTATATGGCATAGAGACAATTTTTTTCGCTCTTTTATGTTTTTATATTAAGGTAAATTTTAATTATTTTGAGCTATTTTTTTTTATCAAATATTTTCATTAACCTAATTACAAAAGTTTAATGCCCAACAAAAATTTCATTTCTCGAAATTATTTGCAGGAAGTCAATGAAACTATGAAGCAAGAGGTCCAAATACACAAAGAAAAAATAATGCTATATTTGTCTTCGAATGACAATAGCATTTTACAGAAATTAAGTTTAATTGACTCAATTCAACGTTTGAGTATATCTTATCATTTTGAACGTGAAGTTGATAAAGCGTTGGAAGAAATCTACAATAATTTTACCAACAATAGTCTTCCTATAGAAGATTATGACCTTCACTTTATTGCCTTACTCTTTCGTTTGTTCAGACAAAATGGATATCATATTTCATCAGGTATGTAAAATTCTATTATAAATAATATAATTACATTACCAATAAATTAAAATTTATGCCAATTAGTTATATATGCATTCATATTATTTAGTATATATGTGAATTATACAGATGTTTTCATCAAATTCAAGAATATCAAAGGAGACTTCGATGAAATAAATGTTCTTCAAAATGTTGAAGAAATATGGAGCTTGTATGAAGTTGCACAATTAAGGATTCATGGAGAAGATATATTGGAGGAAGCACATAAATTCACATGCAATAAACTTAAGTCCTTCATCGATCAACTGAGTCCATGTCTTGCAGACCAAATCAATCGAAGCTTAAGGCTGCCTCTTCACAAGACAGTTTCAAGGATACGAGCAAGATCATATATGTCATTTTACAAAGAAAATCCTTCCCATAACAAAGTTCTTCTATCTCTTGCAAAATTAGATTTCAATCAACCGGTTCAATCAGTAACCCAACAGTTAAACCAGTAATCTAGTAACCCAGTAACTTAATCGGTTCGATTACCGGTTCAGTTCTGACAACTATACGTGAACCAATAGAAAATTAGTCAACATCAGCCAATAATTCAAAAAAAATTAATACCCATTTATAATTTTTTTTTTAAATGGTTGTTTTATCAGTTTTTCTTCTTCCTCCTAACATCTCAAATTTTACATACCACTACAAGCCATCTACCACCACCAGCAGCCATCGTCGTGCCATTGGCCACCTCTAGCAATCTACTATCAGTTTTCTTAAATTCTAAATCTTGAATTTTAAATCCTAAATCATAAATCTCAAATCATAAATTCTAATCAGTAAATCGTAAATTCTAAATTTTAGATATTAAATCTTAAATTCTAAATACTAAAACTAAATCTTAAATTGTAATTAAACCTTAAATTTTAAATTTTAAAGGCTAAATTCTAAATTTTTTATTTAAATTTTGGATGTTTTTATTATTTCTAAGTTTAGATTTTTTTTTTTAAACGGTGAGTTATTGATTATTTCATTGGCTAAAAATTATCGGTTACCAATATTTTTCCTTATTTGTATATTGACTTGTATTGGTATTATTATTTCATTCAGGTGGTGCAAAAAATTAGCCTTTGCGACAAAGGTTATTTATGCTAGAGATAGGGTGGTTGAGGCATTCTTTTGGCCACTAACCATGTCTTCTGAGCCAAAATATAGTACTTGGAGATTGATATTAGGCAAACTGCTTGCATGTATATGTCTTCTTGATGATACTTTTGATGCCTTTGGCACATTTGAAGAGCTTCAACTCTTGACAGAGGCAATCAAAAGGTTGATTTGATCTCTAATCTTTAACCACCAATTTTATATTATTTATCTCAATTTGAAAATGAAAATATTGTTCATGTATATATGGATCATAATTGTTATGAAATCACTCATCCCAAAAGTTTAAGCTGATAGGAGAAGACAATATTAATGGTTATATCTCTAATATTCCCTCTCAAACAAGAGCCTCTTTTTGAGTTTGTTTGATTTTACATAGGCTTTCTTTTCTCTTTTTATTTGCCTTATACTATTTTTTTCATTTTTGGGGTTCATCAAAGATCGAACTCTGAGCTCTGATACCATGTTATGAAACTACTTATCCCAAAAAGTTAAGCTAATGAAAAAAAGGCAACATTAATGATTATATCTCTAATAATAATTTTCTAAAATAAGAAGATTTGTAAAGTTAAAAAGTAAGTATATAATC
>NC_029792.2:15625414-15625758 GCF_000816755.2 Arachis ipaensis
CAGATATTAAATTTGGCACAAGCCTACTTAATTGAAGCAAAATGGTGCCACGAGGACCACATTCCAACATATGATGAGTACAAGGTTAACGGAGTTCAAACGAGTACATACCCTCTTATGCTAGCAACCTTTATCATTATGCAAGACTTTGCTACTAAAGAGATGCTTGATTGGAATTTCATCGGTTTTCCCAAAATCATAAATGCTGTTTCACTAATGGTCAGACTCGCAAATGACTTGGCGACACATAAGGTGGACATCATTTTTAACAAATTTGTTTCATTCAATTTCAAATAATTAATAGAATTAATTAGTTTATTTATTAATAAATGTAAAGTGTAAAG
>NC_029792.2:15625769-15627587 GCF_000816755.2 Arachis ipaensis
TATATTTTGTGTATAATTTTTTATCTTTAATTTATCTTATGATATATTTGTTCTTTTTTTAAAAATAATAATGGTGGAACTTTAGACCTTTAATTTTGATCATGAAATCTTTTATTCTATACAAAAAAACTATGCAAGAAATTTACACAAAATTTTAAAAAGAATTCTTTTTCAAAAAGTGTGTTAGAGATATTATCATTTATGTATTTTCTCGTATCAACTTAAATTTTTAGAATAATAGTATCATTTTTTTCATATATATATATAACCAATATTACATGAGCTATGTTTTGTTTAACTCAATAAATATATATAGATACATGATAAATGATTTATTCAACTTTTGGATGTGACATGCATTCTTTAATTTGTAGGTCGAGCGGCAAAGGAAGCATGTTGCATCTGCAGTTGAATGTTGCATGAAACAATATGGCATTTCAGAAGAAGAGGCCTACAGTTTCATTTCGAAGGAAATAAGTGATTGTTGGAAGGATATAAATGAAGAGTGCCTTAACTCACATGACATTATTCCAAAGCCTGTGATTAACTGCATTCTTAACTTGGCACGTACAAGTGAGATGGTTTATGAAAACTTCGAGGATAAATACACAAACAATCAACTTCTAAAGGATCACATCGCGGCTCTCCTTCTGGATCCCATCGTCATCTAGCATGCACAAATGTTCCGTTATATTATATGTGTGTGTGGGACAAAATTAAAGTTGGCTTTCTCTATTGGTGTGTTATGTTATCGTTAATAAGGACGAGGAGAACTGCTGAAAGCTTAGATAAATAATGTTAGGTTTTCAAATGTTATTGGGTCTTAATTAGTCTTCTAATAATTATATGTATGTTGTTTAATTTCCCTCTGTTAGTTGTTTGCATTGTGCTTATGTCTTCTTTTGTCTATTTTAATCTGTTTGCAGTTTGTAATAATTAGAGACTGAACTTGGTGTTTAATTACCATTCAGTTACCTTTTATATATTTAACAAACAAAAAAAAAGTTTGTGGCATGTGCTTCTTGTATTTAAAAAAAGTTTGTGAAATCATTTTTGCTAACATCCGGTGGAATTAAATTATTAACCATTTCAACATAACAGTGGCAGTAATGCATGTACGTAGCCAATGAACCATACACAATAAAACGGCAAGCAATTATTAGATTATAATTTGGCTTTAAGTGCAAGGAAAGATGTGAGTCTAGAAGTGAAGGTACTAAAATATAGAGAATAAGATCGCAATTTAATCTGTCTTGTAATGATGATGGGGCTCTCTTAAATTACATTAGACAGGACTTATTTGGGTGAAAGAAATGAGATCAAGAATATGAGTATAATCACAAGGAGCAGAAGAAGGAAGAGAACAACACAATGATAAAATCAGAAGAAAATTCTCAATATAAGAGAGAAGTGTGGTGTAAGTCTTGTATTATCTTTTTTATGCAGTTGTGTTGATGCTTTACTTGATGTGTAGCCATATTTTGTCTTCCTATCAGTAAATTGCAAAGACATCAGGTATTAGTTATATTTGGGTAAGAGCTTCGCTGTTGTGTTATTTTTCTGTTTTAATTTTTCTTTAACATGAGTTGTTGTGATATTTTATTTTGTAATCTTGTAAGTATTAAGTGCTGACCTAATCTTTCTTTCGAAATGGAGAGTTTTACAAACTATTAATATGCAGTTATATATATCGTATTAAATTTGATTTGGTATCAAAACTGAAAACAAAAAGATAAATAAGTAGTAATAATGTTTTTTTTTTTAAAATAATCAATTAGTTAATTACTAAACTGGTGTGTAATTTTTTAAATATAAGTG
>NC_029792.2:15628050-15635183 GCF_000816755.2 Arachis ipaensis
ATACAAATTTTTTAGATCCGTAACTGTATATTAGTTTTTGTTTATCTACCGTCGATGTTATTGTTGTTTATGTGAGTAACCCTTGATTTTGTGATGATTATCTTGAGGCATTAGACTCTTTGAGTTGGTATAGTAATGCTAAAGAAACAATTATTATCTTCTTTTTTTGTTGTATAGAATTGAATTGTGTAAGTGGTTTATATGATTTGTGATAGAGTTAGAATTAAATTGCATTTTTTTGAGAGATTAATGATCCGTGACTTCTTTGGATATCGTCCCCATATATAACAGGTTGAGTAGTAAGAACTCTTACCATGTTACAAAGAATTTAAGAAAGAAATAAAGAATTATTTAAAAAAATATTATTTTTATTATTTATATTCTTTTATTTGTGATATATAGAGTAAGAGTATGTTAGTTATGAAATAATATCTTAATAAATTATATTGATTTTTTTTTAAATTTTGTTTGATATTTTTCCGATTTTGTTCCCTAATTATGATATTCTAATATTCCCCTTTAAGGTAAGTAGTGAAATCACCAATATTCAATTTAGTTAGAATTTTATTAGCAAGGACTTGTCTTAAAACTGTTTTAATAAAAATATCAGCTAACTAATCTTCTGATCTCACAAATGGAAACTCAATAATGTCATTATCAATTTTTCCTTTGATAAAATGTCGATCCACCTCAACATGTTTTGTTCTATCATATTATACAGGATTCTCTGAAATGCTGATTGCGGCTTTGTTGTCACATTTCAACTGGCTTGGTAATTGTGGTGGAAACCTAATCTCAGTCATTAATTTTTTTTTATCCACAATACTTCAGTTATGTCTTTAACGATCCCTCGAAATTCTGCCTCTACGCTTGAAAGAGCTACAACTTTCTGCTTCTTGTTTTTTCAAGTTACCAGGTTGCCTCCAACAAGTGTAAAGTAACCAACTGTTGATCTTCTATCATTTGGGTTGTCCGTCCAATCTGTGTCAGTGTATGCCTCAACCTTCAAATGGTCATTCCTTTTGAAAATGATTCCACTTCCGGGAGCTCCCTTCAAATATCGAACTATCCTCATGACAGCTTCCATATGATCTTCTTGTAGCTTATGCATAAACAGACTTATTATTCCCACAGCATAAGCTATGTCAAACCGAGTATGTGATAAGTAAATTAGTTTTTCAACCAATCGCTGGTACCTTTCCTTATCTGTTAGGGTGGTACCTTCTACTATCTTCAACTTCTGATTAACTTGCATGGGCGTATTTATTGGTTTTTATGTTTTCTGTCAGAAGGTCCAAAATGTACTTTCTTTGGGAGATAAAGATTTCTTTGCTGAATCGTAGAACCTCTATTCCTAAGAAATATTTTAGTCTTCCCAAATCCTTCATTTCGAAGTTTGTAAATAGGTTCCTTCTCAATTTTTCAATTTCTTCAGCATCACTTCCCGTTATGATCTATCATCCACATAGATTATTAGGCAAGTGATTAAATCTCCCTATTTTTTCAAAAAAAGGGTATGATCAGAATTACTTTGCTTGTACCCATACCTTTTCATGGCATCTGTAAATCTTCCAAATCAAGCACGTGGAGATTGTTTAAGCCCATAAAGAACCTTCTTTAACCGGCAAACTTCATGTTTTCTAAATTCTGTTGAGAAACCTGGAGGAGCTTTCATGTACACTTCTTCTTTCAACTCTCCATGCAAGAAAGCATTCTTGACATCAAATTGATGGAGTGGCCAATCTTAATTTGCTGCTATTGAAAACAACACCCTGATAGTATTAATCTTTGCAATCGGTGAAAAAGTTTCAGTGTAATCGATACTATAGATCTGTGTATAACATTTGGCCACCAACCTTGCCTTGTACCATTCAATAGTGCCATCTGCCTGGTGTTTAATGGTGAAAGTCCATTTGCAGCCGACTGGCTTTTTTCCTGTCGGTAGGATACACTTCTTCCAAGTTTCGTTCTTTTCTAGAGTTTTCATGTCTGTATTCATGACTTTTCGCCATTCAACTTTCTCATTGGCTTCTCGAACAGTTCTTGGAATCTCTTCTGTTAAGAGTCTAGTGGAAAAAGCCTTTGCAACATTTGCTATTCCTTCTCTAGCCACTCTTATCGGGTATCTTGAGTTACGGAGAACATGTTCTGGTGAATACTGATCAAGAGGCATCCTTCTGTTTCTTCTTGGAGGAAGAATAAAGGTATTGGGCTCTGATTTTTCATGTTCCAGTCCTATACTATTATTGTTAGTGGCCTCATTAAAAATAAGGAGTAAATTATCAGATTAACAATTACTTACCTGTTGTCTGATATTCTCAAAAGGACTCTCACTGGTTGTATGTACCGAGTTGTTTTCTACGTTGAGTAAAGTATGCTCGGTGGCTCCATCTACTTGCTCTGTTTGAACAGTTTTTGGGTAACAAAGGTTATTTAGCCAACTTGATGGTTCATTATTGTTCTCCCCCTGAATGCCATGTTGGCGGCTGAAGTAAAATTCGGATTCTAAAAAATCACAGTTCATGGTCACATGAATACGGCGAGTAATTGGATTGTAGCACCTATACCCCCTTTTCGTGTGTAGCATACCCAACGAAAACACATTTTTTTGCACAAGGATCAAGTTTGGTTCTATTGACTTTGGGGATATGGACAAAGACGGAACATCCAAATACTCGAGGTGGTAAGGTTAGAATAGGCGGGATTACAGTGTGACTAGCCAAGACTTGTAAGGGTGTTTTGTGGTGGAGAACATGAGTAGGTAGGCGATTTAGTAAGTAGGTAGAGGTTGCTATAGCTTCAGGCCAAAAAAATTTTAGAACTTTTGCATCAAAAAGCATGGCTCGGGTCATCTCAAGTAACTTACGATTTCGCCGCTCAGCCATACCATTTTGTTGGGGTGTATTTGGGCAGGAAGTTTGATGGATAAGACCATTTTTCATAAAAAAATCGTGCATTGATTGGTTTATAAATTTTCCACCATTATCTGAGCGAAGTACTTGAATTTTATTGTTGAATTGAGTTTGAATCATTTGGTAGAAAGCAAAGAACTTATCAGATACTTCAGATTTATGTTTTAAAAAATATACCGAGTCATGCGAGAGAAATCGTCTACAAATAACACAAAATATTGAAAATTATTATGGAAAATAAGGGCTGGGCCCCACACATCAGAGTGTATTAGAAAAAAATTGCAATTGACTTTAGTATTGGTTGGAGGAAAAGAAACTCTGTGATTTTTTGTACGAATACAAGTTTCACATTTGAGGGGTTCAGTACTACGTGTAAAAAGATTAGGAAATAGAAACTTGAGGTACCCAAATGAAGGATGTCCGAGACGCATGTGTCATAACCAAAGTTGCCTAGTAACCGTTCCGTGAGCAAGCATGGCATGACCCTGGTGTGCTACTTCATCAACATAGTAAAGGCCATCTCGCTCAGTACCACGTCCAATGATCTCCTTGGTAAGAATGTCCTGTGAAAGACAAAAGGTAGAGTACATGAGTACCACACAATTTAGTTCATTTGTTACTTGTCTAACAGACAATAATTTTGATGATAGTGCAGAGACATAGAGACAATTTCTTAATTTCAATTTTTTTGAAAAAGTAATGGAGCCTCCTCCTTTAACATCAATTAATTCTCCATTAGTTGTTTCAATATGGGCTTTTAAGGGTATAGTCAAGCTATTAAAATCATAGACGTCATAGTATCGGTAGCCTCACAATCAAAAATCTATTCATTTATCTTTTTAATTGGATTCTGATTTTGGGTCTCCCTTTATATTGAGTCGTGGTCTGGGCTGAGCAGTCAAGGAGTTCAGTAGTCTTTGCCCTTACCGCCGCTCTGCTGCCTTGGCATCGTGACTTGCTTCCTCTCTTTTGGTATTGCCACCGCTGCTGGTGACCTCTGTGATGCTCACAGTGGCGGCTCCCTTACTCTGATTTCTCGATGACTTGGAATTGTTTTTCCACCAATCTGGGGTAACCCACAGTATTAGAGCAGTTTTTTTTGTGTATTTCTTCTTTCTTCTTCCACCAATTGCTTTTTTCATCAGAGTTGCCCATTGTTTGAAACCAATTGACAAATTGTCAGAATTGGTTTGTGATGATCGCATGCCGAAACTATTACGTAGCATATTTGTAATTTGTAATGTCAGTTCGTCAAAATTTTGAGTCCCTAGAACCTAACTCTGCTCTGATACCATGTTACCATGGTACAAAGAGTTTAAAAAAGAAACGAAGAATTATTTAAAAAAATATTATTTTTATTATTCATATTTTTTCATTTGTGATTACAAGGTTCTTACCAATATATAGACTAAGAGTACACTCGTTATGAAATAATATCCTAATAAATTATATTGATTTTTTTCTAATCTCTTTGATATTTTTCTGATTTTATTTTCTAATTATGATATTTTAATAAGAATCATTATATAAAGTTCTTTACCGGATAATGATTTATAGTGCTGTTCTATTCTTTGAGTTGGTTAATGTTATTGATGTTGCATCTCCATTTTCTGCTTGCAGGTCCTCTATGCACAGGTTCTTAATGCACTCCTGGAAGCCTTTTGGCATGTCTTGTAGCTTAAATGTTTATCAATTTTGTCCTGGCTGAAATTTTCTCATATTCTAGATGGATGACAAAATAATAGTCTATAATCAAGTGACAACTTAAATGAAGATAGAAAAGTTGAAAAAATAGGTGAGAATCATCATATATAGTTTTTTAGCTGTTCTTGATACACTTATTGAAGCCTTTTAGCATGTCTTGGATGATAGTGGTATTGTATTTTATTGTTGGTTGGATGTTGCAGGCATCTAGATGGAAGGAGGAAAGGCGTTGATGTTGGTTGGATGGTTAGTATTTAGAATTGAAGTCGTAAATGAGTAAACGTGTTGGATGTTGATTGGGCTTTAAAAGTTAAAGCAGTAAAATATTAAATGAGGAGTGTTAGGGGCCATTAAATTTTGTGTTTTGTAACCATCAATTGGCCATCAATAATATTTTTAATGGTATGAGATTAAATCTAATGATGGGAGATCACTCACTTCTCTTTTGATGATTAAGTGCTAGCCACAAAATACAAAAGTTGCTGGTCCCTAAATTTTTCTATATTAAAATAGTTAGTTGTTGTTTGAGTGAGTGAGTTGAATTCAAACACACATCATGTATGTATGTATGAGTGAATGGTTTAGATATGAGTGGAGGAAAAATGTGATAGGAAATTGCTTGTTGAAATGACAGTTGCATAAAAGTCTGTTGCAAAAGTTGTGCTACTAACTATTAAGTAATATGTAGAATCCAAAGCATTAAATTTTGCAAACTAAACATAAGAAATGCTATATGTCAAGTAATTTTTAGGTATTATACAAGTGTAATAATCCGTGTCATGCACGTGATAAGATTAAAATTATAATTTTAAATTATTTTATTGAAATTAATTTAAATTGTAATAATTTAATTAATAAATAAGTAATATAATATGTATTGTTCGTATTTTTTTAGATATGGTATTAAATGATGAGAAAAGAACAAAAAGGTCCTTAACTTTTTGCCTTGCAGACATTTTTGTCCCTGACCATTGAAAAATACTTTTAAGTCCCTGACCTTCACAAAATTTGGACAGATCAGTTCCTAACGAAGTATTTAAATTATTTCAATTATAAATTACAATTATTATTTAAAAAGAATTGTTATGATATTATATTTTTTTCTCTACTTCACTATTAATATACTGATATTGCAAATCTAAATTACAATATTTTACTGAATTTTGATTGAAAAAAAAAAAATACTTACGTGTTTCTATCATTCAATTTATTTAATATATCATATGCTAACACTAACGATAATTTTTAAAAAAATATATTGATAAAAATAGATATAATATGATTACAAATATAACATAAATAAATAAAATATATAAATAAATGCTAAACCAATATGCTTACCAATGTCTTTGTTAAATTTTATAAATTAGAGAATAATTACATATTCGGTTATTTGGTGATCACATAGATGATCAAGTAATTAAATTATAAATTGATATCATAGTGTGCATCTTATTTTTTTCTCATTTCTGAATGAAAGCAAGAATTAAGAGAAATAAGTAGTAGTAAACTAGTAATATATAAAGAAAAAAAAGATTTTGCACTACAACACATAATTATTACCAAAAAAAATATTCATATTAAAATATTAAAATTTTACATACTGTAAATCATGAATATCAATCATAATGTATTGGTCACTTCTCCTTATTTTTGACCATGATATAAGTTTTTCCTTTCTAGTCAAGAGTTTAACAACATCTAATTGAGTAAAAATAAATTAAATTAAAAGTATCAAATTAAGAACAAATGAGTGAATAATATAAGAAGTTATAACTTTGTATGTGGATAAAATAAAGAGAATTTACTGATTTATTTTATGTTAAATGATAAAACTAACAGTAGTATATTAATAAAAGGATATACCTTTAAAAAAAATTACAATACAATTTCAAATATTTTCATAAATAATTTGTTAAACTTTTTGTTATCGATAAAATGATGCTGTTATACAATTTCTTGGCAAAACATAAAATTAAAAGGAAAATAGTTTTGTGTGGGTTAATATAAATTAACTATGTACCAAATAATTAGAATCGTTCATTTGTTTGTTTCAATATACTATCCAGAATTTTATGATCATCGACTATATGTACTATATATGACTCCTTTTTAAGAGATATTTTGCACGTGTGTACAGTCGGAAGATATATTCCGCTTGATTCCTCAATCTCAAAATTTGAGAAGATATAGACCTTCCTTTCTACCAATTCATTCTCAAACATTTTTGCCAAATAATTTTTGATTGAACAATGAATTTTATCGTACTATAAAACAAATTAAATATAAAAGCTATTAACATCTACAAAGCTATTAAAAAGAATTGTCTCTGACTTGTGGAATGGTGCTTGTAAAATTAATTTAAAATACGAACTACAAATATTTTTAAGAATTTAATTTTAATACACTGACAGTGTAAAGTAGTTTTACATGTGCATCTAATTACGTAATGACATATCAGTAAAAATAACTACTTTTCACATTGACCGCGTGAATAGTCATCCAAAAGAACAGATA
>NC_029792.2:15635201-15641034 GCF_000816755.2 Arachis ipaensis
AGTCTTTAGTAACTTGATGAGGAAGAAAAAGATAAGCATTTTAGATCCTAAGTTGTTTTATTTGAATGTTGCAATGTAGGTATCACATTATTTTATTTATTCTACCCTATAGATCCTTTTGTAATTTTATTTCAGTATCAATAAAATTTCATTACCTTTGAGTAATAAATTAAAATCTAAAATAAAAGTGAAAAAAGTAAAGAGTATAAAATTATTGATTGAAATTTTATTTTATTTTTTTGTTTTATAACAGGTATTTTTATTTAATATACCAATACCGTACAAAATTAATCGTAAAAAAAGTATAAAATATAAATAAATATATTGAATTAAGAGATAAAATTATATTTGTTATCTTATTTTTACTTTTAGCAGCACAATAGAATATCATGTACTCAACATAATTTAAGATGCAAATTATAATTAATTATACTTTTTATTTTAAAATATTTAAAATTAATCTTAATATAAATAAAAATAATTTAATATATTAAATAAATTAATAGAATAATATAAGTTAACTATTTTTTTATTAATTTTGTTATTTTTTTTACTACCTTTAAAATTATGACATTTTTTTTTTAAATTTGACCGTGAAATAAAATTAGAGTTGTTGGTCTACACCATTAAAAAAAAATAATACATATCAATTACACATCATGAACGTTTTAGTTTGAGTTTTAAAAATCTCTTCTTGAAGTTAGAACACAAATGTTTGGGATAGAATCGATGATCCACTCCGAAAAATAGCTCATTAAAAGTTGAAACTAATTCCTACAATATTTACATAATTCACTTTTCTAGGGACATAATTGAATCTAAACACAAATAGTGGGTATAATATTAAAATCGAACACATTCAAGTGAGACCTAATTGACAACGAATACATCCAAGTAAGAATAATTGAAAAATATAATCTGATTTGTTAGTATAATTAATAGTAAGATAACATTGAATTACTTTTATAAACATTAGGGATACAAATAGGACGATTTAAACGTTAGGGACACAAATAAGACTTACCCCAAACGTTGGGGACAAAAACGATACTTTAATCAAAATAATTTAATATATTAAATAAATTAATAGAATAATATAAGTTAACTATTTTGTTGATCAATTTCGTTGTTTTTTTTAACTACCTTTATTTAATAGAAGTAGATTGGTATAAATTATAATAAATTATATAAGATTTAAAAAGAAAATAAAATGAATAAGAAAAAATAAAAAGAAATAGAAGAGATAGAGACTACAATAAAATAAATTGAGTGTGAGATTTTTTTTTTGTAAATTTCATATCACATCCGTTTTAATAATAATAATAAATGAAAATACGTCAACTTGATATCTAAGAGAAAATGATGAGATAAAATCATAACACAGTTCTAAGGTAAAAGCTTAAATTAGACCATAATGTCATTGCACAACACAAATTGAAAGTAATTTTACACTACAATATACCACACAAACAGATAAATGACTTAAATTTAAATACGAAACTTTTTTTATTTATGCATACATGATAAGCCTATAGATGCTTCATGGATAACATATCATATATAGCTCCAAATGATGAGCACGAGAGTTGGAGAGTGTGGTGGTTTGTATCCACGATAGTTGCCTTCTTGCAACAACGCCTCATAGGAAGAAAAAGAATTATTGTAAAAGCTATCCAATTAAAGAGTAATTGGTAAACAAATGATATTTTCTTCTAGCATATATGATCTTTTATAGTAGTAAAATAAAAATGAAAAAAATGAAATTTTGTATTTTTATATTAAGAATAGAATTTGATATTTATCCACATTAATTATATGTTTTCGATAAAATCTGTATTTATCGTCAAAGAAATTGTGTTTAGGTAAACAATTTTCTATGTTTAGGTCAAGATTTTTTTCGAATATAATGAAAATACAAATAAAGAAATAAAGGTGATACATATATCTAAAGAAAAAAAAAACTTAAATATATTTGTCACAAAAAAATTTATATTAAAACATTTAAAAATAGCATATCCACAAAAAATAGTCGTAATATATAAATTGAGGCAACAATTTAAAATTCTCCAATACTAATTTAATTAAGGTTTAATTACTCTGTTGGTCTCTATAGTTTTGCGAAATTTTCAGTTAGGTCCCTATACTTTTTTTCTTTTTAATTGAGTCCTTGCACCAAATTTTTTTTTAATTGGGTCCCTACACTTTTTTTTCTTTTTATTTAGGTTCCTATACCAATTCTTTTTCTTTTAGTTGGGTTCCTATAAAATTAAGCCAATTACTACTAAGAGGGACTTAATTGAAAAAAAAATTAGTGCAGGGACCAATTAAAAAGAAAAAAAATATAAGGACCTAATTGAAAATTTCACGAAACTATAGGGATCAACAGAGTAATTAAACCTTTAATCAAATACTAATATTAAAACTAAATTACTTAAATAATAAATATATAAATTACTTATTATTAAGATAATTTTTTATTATATATAATAATTACACATCATATATTAATTTTGTTAAAATTATATAATTTTGTCACATCATGATTAGAATTATTATCTTCTATCATGATAAGAGAAATCCCGGACAATGAATAAGAATATTATACCTGATATACACATATTGAAATAAGAAATATATGTCTTGAGATTTAGAAATATAAATTCTATTATATCTTCATAAACAAACCTAAACAACTCTATACTAATAGCCCGTGCCATGTCGTGTTTGTCAAGACTTATATTTAAGAACATATAGAATTTTAATAATAATA
This sequence comes from Arachis ipaensis, assembly GCF_000816755.2. Taxonomy (NCBI): domain Eukaryota; kingdom Viridiplantae; phylum Streptophyta; class Magnoliopsida; order Fabales; family Fabaceae; genus Arachis; species Arachis ipaensis. Next base: position 15,637,972 of record NC_029792.2, read on the forward strand.
CACGGGTAATTGAAATAGTTTATATTCGGGTTTTTTAAGTTATTATTATTATTATTATTATTATTATTATTATTATTATTATTATTATTATTGGATGATGAATAAGAATTAGAATTATATATAATTATAATAAAGATATTTTTTATAAAATAATTTAGAATAGAAAATAGTGCATTCATTTTGGAGAGAAAACAGAGTCAAGAGGGATCGACACCTCACCTTTATTAGTTGGGGAAAAACCCAGTTTTAGTATATTAAGTAGATTTTTCAAAAATGTTATTTGTATACTAAAATCAGTCACCAATATATATGTGGTTTAATTTATTTTTAATGTATATTTATATTTTAACATGTATTTTATATTAGTGACTGACTTTATAACTGATTTTAGTATACACTTAACATAACTCTATATTTTTAGAAATGATATTCTTGAAAATAAAAACTAATACTTAAACCACACGCCCTTAGTTTTAAGAAAAGAAAAGAAAGAACACACAACAACACATTAAATAGTATCAATGTAATTTAGATCAGATTATGTTTGAATTGTTGCTTTCTTCCTTCACTCAAATCTTCTCTTATAGAGCTAGTTATCTTGTCTTCATGGTTAAAACCTTCCTTTTTCATCAACTAGCCATTTACCTCTTTATTGCTTGTAGTCGATGGTAATTAAGAGGAAAAACATTCCATCTTTGTTCTTTTATTCTATACAAGCAGCATGTGAGATCAGATTTTTAATATTTCCATTAAAGGGGGAAAAACATTCCTTCTTGAGCTTGCCTTGATTGGTGCAAATCTTTCCTATCTTGCTTAATTTTTTTGATTGATTCTTATAATACTCATCATAATGATTAGTTATAATAGAAAATAGTTAATTATGTTTGTCATTATAAGGTATCAAATCAATTCTTGACTCAACATATTTGTATATACAAAGTTAGTGAAGATCCACTTTCTTATGGAGCTGCACTTCATGCATCATTNTTATTAGAGGTGATCGCACCAGGACATTGCATCGGTTTGCGCCAACAAAAAACCAATCTGTGTGGGTGAAACAGGGGCCTGTCTTCAAACTTGGAGGAGTGATTGCTGGTTAAATGCCTAATTAGCACGTTGTTTTTGTTCCATTTCAGCTTTTGATTTTCTTTTTTTCTTTAACTTTTTGTGGTTGGAATTGATTGATGAATTGGGTGGTTTGAGGAAAAAAATAAAATAAAATTACAAATTGGGACTTATTTAAACATTTTTTTTAATTTTCAAAAAAGTTTTATCATAATTTAGTAGTTTGGTTTAATTAACTAAGGTTAAAAATAGTTAACACTATTCAAGATAATGCAATCGAATTGCTCCAATCAAAATTGAACAACTCATAAAGGATATGCAATTCTCTAATAATTGAGGAATGGCTACAGAATTCACTCACTTTTTAACAAGACAAAATAAAAAGGAATCTTGTTTGGAACATATAGCTGTCCACTTGGGCCACACCATTTTTCATATTTGAAAATGGGCATCCAGCTAGGGACATTAACTCATCTCCCTTTGCATGAGTAAACCATGTAGTTATTGGTTCTTAACGTCTTAATATATGAACAAAAACAAAAACGTCTTAATATCGTTCATTACCCAATACTCTATATGTCTCTTTCAGCTTCAGTTCCAGTGATGACTTCGAGTCAACCTGCCCCTTCTAACTTAAAGCGACGCTCTGTAAATTTTGCTCCTAGCATTTGGCATGATATTTTCCTGAAATATGCTGATTTCGAATCTTTGGTATGTTATTTAATTTTGTATATGCATATACATATATGATAAAATATGAGTATTGTTATTCCTATATTATCGTGGTATATCTTTTTGAATTTTTTCGTATATTCAAAATATGGATTGGTATCTGATCTGATACTTCTATACAAGAGACTCAAAATAATGCTAGGATAAGTGTAGTAGTAGTGTGTAAAGTGAATAAATTATAAGTAGTTTTAACTTTTAAGTTTAACAAGAATAATAGTTATATGGGATCCCTAGTTATATAGAAGTTATCTATAATTCTTTCTTTTTTTTTTGTTATTAAAGTTATCTATAATTTTATATGGTATTTCTAACGGAAAAAAAATTTACAAGCAGACATGTGTGAGATAGCCTAACAACAATTATAAATTGAATTCATTATACATTCAAGTATTTTGGTTTATTGAGTCAAATTAAATTGACCCAAACTCAATAAAAATTATTCACACAAGATGTACATGCATTGCGCCCTTTTTCTTCTTCTTGGCATGTTTCTTTATCATTATTATTCTTTTATTGTTGTTGTTTCTACGTCCTTTTTTTATTTTTTTTTCTCTTTTTTTGCCTTTGATGTTATTGTAGTATTTTTTATTTTTTTATCTCATTTTTCTTCTCTTTTTCTGATTTTATTTTTCTTAAAAGGACGAAAACAAAAAAAAAATATGAGAAGATGAAATAAGAAAGAAAAGATGAAAAATAAAAAGAAGATGATGACGATGATAAAGAAAAAGAGGAGAGTTTTAAATTGTGCAGTGTAAGACCCGGTTAATTAACGGCTAATTAACCCATAAATGAGAATTTATTCTAGAAAGCCAAAAATGTTATTTTTATGGCTAAATGTGATAGAGGAGTTTGAGACGAGAATTTCGGTACCAATTTTATAGAAATCGGACCAAGATTGGACCGAACGGGCCAAACCGGGCCAACCGGACCCAAAGTGGGCCCTTGGCCCAACTAAACTAAACTAAAACCCTAGTTTTCAGCACTCTCTCTCCTCACTCATCACTCAAACACGCTGAAATGGAGGCCATGGAGGGAAGAACACTCTCTCAAGTTCTCTCCCTTGGTTGATCTTCAAACCACCATAACTTTTGATCTAGAGCTCCGATTGTCGCACCGTTTGCGGCCACGCGTTCACTGCGGAGAGCTCTACAAAACTCATACAATCAATCTTGAGGTAAGCCACGTTTTGCTCTTCGAATTTCCAGCCTTGATTTCGAAGTTTCATGGCAAAAATGGTGAGATTTTGGGTTCTTTGATGTTATAGGA
>NC_029792.2:15641081-15655041 GCF_000816755.2 Arachis ipaensis
TGGGTGGTACCATGTTGATGGTGAGTATGATGTCGATTATGTATAATGATGGTTGATTGAAAATGGTATTAATTGGAAATTGGGATGAGGAAGGATGTATGACATGATGTTGTGTTTGTCCTTAGCCATTTGATTGAGAAGTGTTAAAATGGTTAGATGGTGACTTTGAGAATTTTGGTAAAGTGTCAATGTGTGAGTTGAGGATGGCTTGATGTTGATTTTGGCACATTTTGATTGTTTTCAAAAAGGGTTGAAATTGGCATGTTTTGGTTGATTTTGAAAAGAGTTGAAAATGGCTTGTTTTGAAAATGGCACTTTGTGGTTTTGTATGAAAACATGGTTTTTGGGTATACTTTGACGGGACATAACTTGGACTACGGATCTATGATTTGTGCCAAATCTATTTAGAAATGAAATTGGATCCGGGATGTCCATGCCGTTCGAAGAACGGGTGAAAAACGATTTGAAATGAGAAAGTTATGTCTGTCGGAAGATTGGGGGTTGAATCTGTGAATTCTGCAGCTTTTTAACTTAGAAAACTTTTAGCAGAATGACCCCCCGCGCGTAGGCGCACTTGGCGCGTACGCGCCTTTCTTCGAGAAAGCACCATCCACGCGTGCGCGTGGTGTGCGCGAGCGCGTCGATGCGCTGCACCAAGTGCCCAGCCATTTTCCAGAGAGTAGTGCCAGTTTTGTGCTTGGGCGCAAGAGCACCCACGCGTACGCGTGGCTGACGCGTGCGCGTCGTTTGGCTATTTTTCAACCCGCGCGTCCGCGCGTATGACACTTGCGCGTCGATGAGTTTTGTGGCCATCCGCGCGTGCGCGTGGAGTGCGCGTACGCGTGGCCCTGTTTTCATCCCAAAGTTGATCTTTGAGTTTTAAAAGCCAAATTTCATACTTCTAAGCCTCCGATCTCACCACTTATGTCTTAAATCATTATGATATGCCTAGCAATGAGAAAAGGAGCTAGTGAATGTGGTAACTTGCGAGTGAAGCAAGGAAAAATGAATGATCTATGAGGATCAAAGATGATTATGTGAGATGCGGAGGATGGCAGTGGAAGTGCTTGTTATGCCATGGGCCGAAGGGCCGTAATTGTTAATGAATTGGCTGGTTATGGATTTAACCGTGAGCCGGATGGCTGGATTATTGCCGTGTTACGGCGGAGCCATGATTATGGCTAAGTATAAATGCATATATGCTGTTGAATGAATCGTGAATGTTTGTACTTCCACTATCGGAGATGAGGATTTCCCTGGGAGGAAGCAGTGGCTAGCCACCACGTGCTCCAGGTTGAGATTCGAAGCTCTTTTGACCCTATGTCGTCAGGGTGGCCGGGCACTGTGAAAGCTCCGGATGAGCTCACCCCCATAAATATTCACCAGTGAGGGTGATGGATATGGATCATGATTATGATCAATTTATATTGAGTATAACTCGAGTTGGGGAGACACAACAGAGGGACAGTCCAATGGTTAGCTACCAGGACTTGTCGGGTTGGCTCTATAACCGACAGATGATATCATCAGCCACTAGGGACAGGCATTCATCATATGCATACTATATGAATTGTTTGAGATTGCCTATTTGACTGCATATTACTTGCTAACTGTCTAAATGCCTTATCTGTTCCTAACTGTAAATCTCTTGTCTGATATAACTGTGTTTGTTATATTATACTCCTGCTGGTGGTTGGGAGGTCTGAAGGGATTGGAAAGGGAAGTATTAGTTAGACTGAAGGATCTTTAGTCAGTTGCCACTTATGGTTTAGCTTGTTTATAAGCATTGATATTATCTGGAGGAAGTTCTAGGATTGCCTTCAGCTTTCCTCTATTATTATGTATTATATATGTGGAAGCTGTTACCATGCTGGGGATCTCTAGTTCTCACCCATGCGGATTTTGTGGTTTTCAGATGCAGGACGTGAGGTTTCTCGCTGAGGCATGCTGGAGACTTCTGGATTAGCGAAGATCCTTTGTTCTCGGGACTCTGTTTTGGTTTATATGTTTTGCTTGGATACTTTTATCTCCATTACATAATACAAACTGTGGTGACTCCTCTTACAGGAGATTTTGGAGAATAGGTTTCTGTATTTGTGTCCCTTTGGGTTTCCTTTGGGGTTTTCCTTATTTTATCATATGTATATATTGCTTTGCTCGGACCGGTTATCTTCGCAACCGGATTTGAGTTTTGATATTCCTATTTTTGACACTCCTTTGTATATATATAATCTCGCGTTAGCTCATCCCTGTTCGTTACGTTATCGATCGGAGTGTTGCGCTTTCGAGTTACGGTTTTTGTTTACCCCTTTTTCTACAAAGGCTCCTAGTTATAATCAGTCATTCATACTACTATATGTACTAAATTTTTATCCTAGAGGTCGTAATACCTTGCCATCTCTGAATTATGACTTAAGCATAAGACTCTGTATGGTAGGGTGTTACATTATGGTATCAGAGCAGTTCGTTCCTGTAGAGCCTGAGGGATGGACTGACTATGCTTCTGTGCATTCTCTGTATGTGTGTTATGTGCTATTAGTATATTTGCTTGATATAATTGGCATAAACGTTCATGAGCATGCATTTGGGACTTTGAAGCACTAGACTTCCGATATTGAGACTGATCAACTTAATATAATTTGTTTGGTGTGTATAGGAACCAGATGGTGCCTCGTGGACGCGGTAGAGGTCGTGCGAGAGGTCATACGAATGCTCGTGCACTGGAGAATAACCCTAACGACCCAGTGAACTTTATGACTGCGTTGGAGAACATGGCTGCTGCTATGCAGGCCACTGCTGAGGCCCTTGGTCAATAGATGAACAACCATGGTAATGACGGAGGTGGAATTCTGGGCCCGATGACACTGGCAAACTTTTTGAAGGTTAATCCACCGAAGTTCAAGGGAACTACTAGCCCGACTGAAGCCGATACATGGTTTCAGGCTATGGAACGAGCACTGCAAGCGCAGGTGGTACCTGAAGGGCAGCGTGTGGAGTTCGCTACCTATTTGCTCACTGGTGAAGCGTCGCATTGGTGGCAGGGTATCCGACGCCTCCTGCAGCAGGGTGATGATTATATCACCTGGGATGTCTTCCAAGAGGAGTTCTATAAGAAGTACTTTCCGACTTCTGCTAGGACGGCCAAGGAGCTTGAATTGTTGCAACTAAAGTAGGGTACTACGTCCGTATCTGAGTATACTGACAAGTTTGAGGAGCTGTTCAGATTCTCTCGTATGTGTCAGGGGACTCCGGTGGAATATGAGGAATGGAAGTGTGTTAAGTACGAAGGAGGACTCCGGAGTGATATTTTTGGTTCAGTGGGGCCAATGGAGATTAGGACTTTCTCCGAGTTGGTGAACAAGTGTAGGGTTGCTGAAGAGTGTGTGAAGAGGGCAGCCGCTGAGAAAGGAAGTCACAAAGGATCATTTCCACAGAACCGAGGGAAGAGCTTTGCACCTAGAGGTCCGCCTTTCAAGAGGGGAGGTTCTTTTAGAAGGTCCAACAATAACAACTCCCAAGGGAAAAGGTTTGGGAAGCAGCCTCAGAATGATCAAGCTTGTACTAGGTGTGGAAGTCACCGTCCGGGAGCACCATGCAAGGCCGGATGGGGTTTGTACTACAATTGTGGAAAGGCGGGGCATAAAGCCGTAAATTGTCCGGAGAAGCAGAAACAAGGTGCTGGGAAAGCACAACAGACTGGTCGGGTGTTTACCACCTCAGCTGTGGGTGCAGAGGGATCCGAGACACTCATTCGAGGTAACTGTGAAATGGCTGGTCAAACTTTAAATGCTCTATTTGATTCGGGAGCATCGCATTCATTCATTGCATTTGAGAAAGCCCATGAATTAGGATTGAAGATTGCAACCTTAGGTTATGACCTAAAAGTGTATAATGCTACCCATGAAGCCATGGTAACTAGGCTAGGATGCCCGAAGGTTTCGTTTAGGTTCAAGTAGTGTGATTTTGTCCATAATTTAATCTGCTTACCGATGATCGGTCTTGATCTTATCTTGGGATTGGACTGGTTATCTGAGAACCATGTTCTGCTTGATTATTCTACAAAGTCGGTGCACTTTATGTCGGAAGATACAGAAGAGCCGGTCGTGGTGAATAATTATTACTTGAATTCGATGATGATGAACTGTTCCGGAATCGAATGTCAGGGTATTCTGTTGTTAACCGCAGGTGTTTCAGGTGATGATCAAAGGTTGGATCAGATTCCGGTAGTGTGTGAGTTTCCGGAAGTGTTTTCCGATGATATTGAGGAATTTCCACCTAACCGAGAGGTCGAGTTTGCTATTGAATTGGTGCCTGGGGCGGGACCAATCTCAAGTGCTCCTTATAAAATGTCACCGTTAGAGATGGTCGAGCTAAAGTCTCAGTTAGAGGAATTATTGGGTAAGAACTTTATCCGACCAAGTGTTTCCCCGTGGGGTGCTCCAGTGTTACTGGTAAAGAAGAAAGATGGGAGTATGCGGCTCTGTGTGGACTACAGGCAGCTGAACAAGGTCACAATAAAGAATAAGTACCCATTGCCGAGAATTGATGATCTCATGGATCAGTTACAGGGAGCTGGGGTTTTCTCCAAGATCGATTTGCGATCCGGTTATCACCAGATAAGGGTGAGGGGTCAGGATATCCCTAAGACCGCTTTCAGGACTCGTTATGGTCATTACAAGTACACTGTAATGTCTTTTAGGCTGACGAACGCTCCTGCAGTGTTTATGGATTACATGAATAGAGTATTCTGTCCGTTTCTGGATAAATTCGTTGTTGTCTTCATTGACGACATACTGATTTACTCCAAAACTGAAGAAGAGCATGCGGAACACTTGGGGACCGTGTTGCAGATTTTAAAGGAGAAGAAACTCTATGCAAAACTGTCTAAGTGTGAGTTTTGGAAGAATGAGGTGAAGTTTTTGGGTCACGTGGTGAGTAAGGAGGGCATAGCCGTAGATCCAACTAAGGTGGAAGCTGTGATGGATTGGAGGCAACCAACCACAGTAACTGAGATAAGGAGTTTTCTAGGCTTAGCTGGCTATTACCGAAGGTTCATCAAAGGCTTTTTGCAATTAGCCTTGCCGTTGACAAAGTTAACCCGCAAAGACACTCTGTTTGTTTGGACTCCTGAATGCGAGTAGAGCTTTCAGGCATTGAAGAAAAAGTTGACCACTGCACCTGTGTTAGTGTTACCTGAGCCGAACGAGCCTTTTGAGGTGTACTGTGATGCATCGTTAAAGGGTCTAGGGTGCGTGCTGATGCAGCATCATAATGTGGTGGCGTATGCCTCACGACAGTTGAGTCCTCATGAAGTTAATTACCCTACGCACGATTTGGAACTCGCTGCGGTTGTGTTTTCCTCGAAGGTGTGGAGGCATTATCTCTATGGGGTTAAGTTCCAAGTCTTCTCCGATCACAAGAGCTTGAAATATCTCTTTGATCAGAAAGAGCTTAATATAAGGCAAAGGAGGTGGATGGAATTATTGAAGGACTACGATTTTGAGTTGAATTACCATCCGGGAAAGGCGAATATAGTGGCGGATGCGTTAAGTCGGAAGTCGTTATATGCGTCTTGGATGATGCTTCAAGAAGAGAAGTTGCTCAAGGGATTCGAGAGTCTAAAAATTGGTGCTCGAGAAGTATCTGGGACTTTGTGTTTGAGCCGATTAGAAATCTCGAGTGACTTTAAGTCCGAACTCCTAAAGGCTCATGAAGATGATGAAGCGTTATGGAAGGTATTGCCGGCTATCGAGCAAGGAAAACAGTGGAGAGTGTCAGAAGAAAAAGATGGGTTGTGGAGATTCAAGGGTAGGATCATTGTACCGGATGTTGGCACTTTGAGGCAATATATCTTAAAGGAGGCACACAAAAGCGGATTCTCCATTCACCCGGGAAGTACTAAGATGTACCATGATTTAAAGGCGATGTTTTGGTGGCCGGGTATGAAGAATGATGTGGCGGAATATGTTTCAAAGTGCTTAACTTGTCAAAAGGTAAAGATTGAACATCAAAGACCTTCCGGGATGTTGCAACCTTTAGAGGTTCCGCAATGGAAGTGGGAAAGAATTGCAATGGACTTTGTGTCGGGATTGCCAAGGACTAGGACTGGTTTTGATGCTATCTGGGTGATTGTGGACCGACTGACCAAGTCAGCTCACTTTTTGCCCATTCGGATGACTTACACCATTGAGGAGCTAGCACGGTTATACATAAAGGAGATTGTGAGACTTCATGGTGTACCTGCTACTATAATCTCTGATAGAGATCCTCGTTTCACTTCGAGATTCTGGGGTGCATTTCAAAAAGCTTTTGGAACCCGATTAAGCTTGAGTACAGCTTACCATCCTCAAACAGATGGTCAATCCGAGAGGACGATCCAAACCCTAGAGGATATGTTGAGAGCTTGTGTTTTGGACCAACCGGCGAGTTGGGATCGGTATATGCCGTTAGTGGAGTTTGCATACAATAATAGTTACCATGCGAGCATCGGAATGGCTCCGTATGAGGCATTGTATGGGAGGAAATGTCAATCTCCGCTATGTTGGTATGAAGCTGGAGAGAAAGGCTTGTTGGGGCCGGAGATGATAGCTGAGACCACCGAACAAGTCAAGAAAATCCGAGATAGGATGCTTACGGCGCAGAGTCGCCAGAAGAGTTACGCCGATCAGAGGCGGAAGTCCTTGGAATTTGAGGAAGGAGATCATGTTTTCCTGAAGGTTACTCCAACCACAGGAGTAGGTAGGGCAATTAAAGCGAGGAAGTTGAATCCTCGATACATTGGTCCATTTCAGATCCTGGAGAGGGTTGGACCGGTGTCATATCGGATGACTCTACCACCTCATCTTTCGAGCCTGCACGATGTGTTTCACGTGTCGCAGCTTCGGAAGTACACTCCTGATGCTAGCCATGTGTTAGAACCCGAATCGGTTCAATTAAGAGAAGATTTGACGCTTCCAGTGGCTCCAGTTAGAATTGATGATACTAGTATCAAACGGTTGCGTGGAAAAGAGGTTTCATTGGTCAAAGTTGCATGGAGTCGAGGCGGTGTTGAGGAACACACTTGGGAACTTGAGTCGGAGATGCGTACGGATTATCCGCACTTATTCTCAGGTAATTGAATTTGAATTTTGTGGGCAAAATTCCCAATTAGGTGGGTAGAATGTAAGACCCGTTTAATTAACGGCTAATTAACCCATAAATGAGAATTTATTCTAGAAAGCCAAAAATGTTATTTTTATGGCTAAATGTGATAGAGGAGTTTGAGACGAGAATTTCGGTACCAATTTTATAGAAATCGGACCAAGATTGGACCGAACGGGCCAAACCGGGCCAACCGGACCCAAAGTGGGCCCTTGGCCCAACTAAACTAAACTAAAACCCTAGTTTTCAGCACTCTCTCTCCTCACTCATCACTCAAACACGCTGAAATGGAGGCCATGGAGGGAAGAACACTCTCTCAAGTTCTCTCCCTTGATTGATCTTCAAACCACCATAACTTTTGATCTAGAGCTCCGATTGCCGCACCGTTTGCAGCCACGCGTTCACCGTGGAGAGCTCTACAAAACCATACAATCAATCTTGAGGTAAGTCACGTTTTTCTCTTCGAATTTCCAGCCTTGATTTCGAGTTTTATGAGAAAAAATGTTGAGATTGTGGGCTCTTTGATGTTATAGGATCCAACTCTCTTGAAGGAGAAGGTTAATCTTGTCTCCTTGGACCTTGGGTGTGGTAAGATTCTCAACCCTAGTGTAATTTGTTGTTCTATGATGTTTGGGTATTGAGATGTTGTGTATGGGTATGATGATTGTGGCTTAGGTTGTGTGTATGTGAATATTGGAGCTTGATTGGTGATTTTGGAAAGCTTGGAAGAGGGTTTTGTATGATAAAATCTGTTCTTGGAGGTGTTGATACCTTGAGAGCTTGTGGACAAGTGGTTTGGAAGTGCTCCGGTTGAGCTTGGGAAATCGGCTAAGGTATGGTCTCGGTTTCCCGTATCTAATATGTAATGTGGTAGGAAATACTTAGGCTAGAGGTCCTAAGATAGGCATTGAATTGTTGATGTTGTTGAATGGTTGAGATATATGATGTGATCATATATGTGATTATGAATATTGATGCCTTGATTGTGTGATATATGAGAAATGCATGTTGTGATATATGCTTGATGGATGATTGAGGTTGAATTGATGGGTGGTACCATGTTGATGGTGAGTATGATGTCGATTATGTATAATGATGGTTGATTGGAAATGATATTAATTGGAAATTGGGATGAGGAAGGATGTTTGACATGATGTTGTGTTTGTCCTTAGCCATTTGATTGAGAAGTGTTAAAATGGTTAGATGGTGACTTTGGGAATTTTGGTAAAGTGTCAATGTGTGAGTTGAGGATGGCTTGATGTTGATTTTAGCACATTTTGAGTGTTTTCAAAAAGGGTTGAAATTGGCATGTTTTGGTTGATTTTGAAAAGAGTTGAAAATGGCTTGTTTTGAAAATGGCACTTTGTGGTTTTGTATGAAAACATGGTTTTTGGGCATACTTTGACGGGACATAACTTGGACTACGGATCTCTGATTTATGCCAAATCTATTTAGAAATGAAATTGGATCCGGGATGTCCATGCTGTTCGAAGAACGGGTGAAAAACGATTTGAAATGAGAAATTTATGTCCGTCGGAAGATTGGGGGTTGAGTCTGTGAATTCTGCAGGTTTTTAACTTAGAAAATTTTTAGCAGAATGACCCCCACGCGTAGGCGCACTTGGCGCGTACGCGCCGTTCTTCGAGAAAGCACCATCCACGCGTGCGCGTGGTGTGCGCGAGCGCGTCGATGCGCTGCACCAAGTGCCCAGCCATTTTTTAGAGAGTTGTGCTAGAGTTGTGCCAGTTTTGTGCCTGGGCGCAAGAGCACCCACGCGTACGCGTGGCTGACGTGTGCGCGTCGTTTGGCTATTTTTCAACCCGCGCGTCCGCGCGTATGACGCTTGCGCGTCGATGAGTTTTGTGGCCATCCGCGCGTGCACGTGGAGTGCGCGTACGTGTGGCCCTGTTTTCATCCCAAAGTTGATCTTTGAGTTTTAAAAGCCAAATTTCATACTTCTAAGCCTCCGATCTCACCACTTATGTCTTAAATCATTATGATATGCCTAGCAATGAGAAAAGGAGCTAGTGAATGTGGTAACTTGCGAGTGAAGCAAGGAAAAATGAATGATCTATGAACGGAGCCATGATTATGGCTAAGTATAAATGCATATATGCTGTTGAATGAATTGTGAATGTTTGCACTTCCACTATCGGAGATGATGGTTTCCCTGGGAGGAAGCAGTGGCTAGCCACCACGTGCTCCAGGTTGAGACTCGAAACTCTTTTGACCCTATGTCGTCAGGGTGGTCGGGCACTGTGAAAGCTCCGGATGAGCTCACCCCCATAAATATTCACCAGTGAGGGTGATGGATATGGATCATGATTATGATCAATTTATATTGAGTATAACTCGAGTTGGGGAGACACGACAGAGGGACAGTCCAATGGTTAGCTACCAGGACTTGTCGGGTTGGCTCTATAACCGACAGATGATATCATCAGCCACTAGGGACAGGCATTCATCATACGCATACTATATGAATTGTTTGAGATTGCCTATTTGACTGCATATTACTTGCTAATTGTCTAAATGCCTTATCTGTTCCTAACTGTAAATCTCTTGTCTGATATAACTGTGTTTGCTATATTATACTCCTGCTGGTGGTTGGGAGGTCTGAAGGGATTGGAAAGGGAAGTATTAGTTAGACTGAAGGATCTTTAGTCAGTTGCCACTTATGGTTTAACTTGTTTATAAGCATTGATATTATCTGGAGGAAGTTCTAGGATTGCCTTCAGCTTTCCTCTATTATTATGTATTATATATGTGGAAGCTGTTACCATGCTGGGGACCTCTGGTTCTCACCCATGCGGATTTTGTGGTTTTCAGATGCAGGACGTGAGGTTTCTCGCTGAGGCGTGATGGAGACTTCTGGATTAGCGAAGATCCTTTGTTCTCGGGACTCTGTTTTGGTTTATATGTTTTGCTTAGATACTTTTATCTCCATTACATAATACAAATTGTGGTGACTCCTCTTACAGGAGATTTTGGAGAATAGGTTTCTGTATTTGTGTCCCTTTGGGTTTCCTTTGGGGTTTTCCTTATTTTATCATATGTATATATTGCTATGCTCGGACCGGTTATCTTCGCAACCGGATTTGAGTTTTGATATTCCTGTTTTTGACACTCCTTTGTATATATATAATCTCGCGTTAGCTCATCCCTGTTCGTTACGTTATCGATCGGAGTGTTGCGCTTTCGAGTTACGGTTTTTGTTTACCCATTTTTCTATAAAGGCTCCTAGTTATAATCAGTCATTTATACTACTATATGTACTAAATTTTTATTCTAGAGGTCGTAATACCTTGCCATCTCTGAATTATGACTTAAGCATAAGACTCTGTATGGTAGGGTGTTACATGCAGAATTTATCAGAAAAATAACATTAAAACTTTTTAAGCATGACATGAAAAATTTCTTAATAGTCATACAAAAATTTTTTTAACTAATTAAAAATTCTCAAAACAAAAATAACACCGAAATATTTTAACCGTAATATCGAAATTTCCCTCAATATATATATCTTCTTCTTTTGCCTCTTTTTCATATTTTATATATCTTCTTTTTCTTTCTCCCAACATATTTTTCATCTTCTTTTTCATGTTTTGTTATTGATATATTTTTTTTCGTATTTTCTTATGTTTTACTTTAAAAATAGACGATTTTATCTAAATAAATTTATTTTAAAGTTGATTATATACTATAAATTGTCTTGCAATGTAGAATAAAGATCAATTCAAATTCTGTGTTTATCAACGTAAAATTGTGTTTTATATAACAAAATTTTCGATGTCATTTCTATTTCATTTCTATATTTATATAAAAATTTCAGTGTCGTTCTTCTTCTTTTTCTTTATCATTTTTTGTTTTTTGTTTTTTTTTATTCTTCTCCTTCATAAAGTTTTTAAAAATACATAAATAAATAAAGAAGATAAATAAGAACAAAAAAAATAAAGGTATAAGAAGAAGAAAAAAATGATGTGGATGATGATGACGAAAGAGGAAGAGAACAATGAGAAAAAAAAGGAGAAAAAATCAAATAAGTAAAAAAAAAAAGAATGAAAAGAAGAGGAAAAAAAGAAGAAAAGAGAAGAAAGAGAACAAATAAAAAAAAAACATATATATTATAACTTTGTTAAATTTAGTTACGTAAAAATCTTGGTAGTTTAGAATTACTTATATAAATTTAAGTCATAATGATAGTAGTATTCAAATTCAATTCAATTCAAATAATTAATCCAATTCAATTCATTCCAAATAGAAAGAGCAATACGAATGTAGTAATTTAAATTGAATAATCTCATTTTCATTTTTTTTTTTGGAACAAAAGAAGCTCAACACAAAAGTGGAGCAAGAAAGACACACACAACACAAGTAAAACACAAGACAAGGTATAATCCGTTGTCATCTCCGCCATAATCATCAACAACCAAATGGATCAATGCCACACTATTTCCTGTAACTCAAAAATGACCTATTTATAATTCCATCAACACCTGTCTCTGAATTCTGGAAGACTCTGCTATTCTGCTCTAACCATATGTTCCAAATAATCGCAAAGAAGCTTGTCATCCACCTCTTATACTCAGACTTACGACCCGGTGTTTCAATCCAGCTCTCAAAAAGTCCTTTGACATATCCCGGAATACACCAATCTCTATGAGCACACTTCAACCAAGCACACCACACCTGCCATGTAAACTCGCAGCCAAGAAACAAATGATGCACAAATTCTATATCCTTTTTACACAGAACAAGGATATTATCATTATGATGAATAATTCCTAGCCTATTCAGTCTCTCTTTAGTGTTCACCCTACCTACTAGAACAAACCATGCAAAAAGCTCAACTCTTGGGGGAACCAATCCTCTCCATATGGTACTAGTAAAACTGTAGCTAGTGATATTCTCCGAGAGAGTCTCATTCTGCACCACCTGCACAAAAGAATTAGTAAAAAATACACCTGTTTTGTCAAATTTTCATATAATTGTATCCTCTCTGTAAGACGACAATCTAATTAGCCGTAACTGGTCATGAAGTTGGTTGAGGAGCTCTAACTCCCATTGGAATAGATTCCTCCTCCACTGAAAATTCCATACCTACTCTAATCCATCCCAAAAACCACTGTTCCCTATGACAGATCCCTTTTGATTTGAAATAGAGAAGAGCCTCGGAAAACTCACTTTCAACGAACCACTTTGTAACCAGTCATCCTTCCAAAACTGAATATGTCTTCCCTTTCCCACTTCCATAGACAGGCCATTGATAATCTTGTCTCCCACCTGTTCCTCCTGTATATTAAGCTGACATATGTCTTTCCACTGGCCACCTCTTGTCGGTAAAGGCTGTTTGGACATCATGACATTTGGGTTCAGCTGATTACAAGAACATATCACCTTCTTCCACAGTGGATAGTCCTCCTTCGAAAAGCACCACCACCACTTGAATAGAAGCGCCGTATTTCTGATCAATGCATCTCCCACCCCCAAACCCCCTAGTTTTTTCGGAGCTTGCACCACCTCCCATTTCACAAGCGGTAGACCATTGTTCTCATCTTCTTTACTCCACAAGAACCTCTTCTGCAACCCAATTAACTTTTTTGCCACCGTCTTTGGCATCTTATACAGGCTACGGTAGTAAACTGGCAAGCTATTAAGAACAGATTTTATGAAAACCAGCTTGCCAGCTTTGTTGAGCGACTTCGCTTTTCATAAGCTGAGTTTTTCTTCCACCTTGTCTACGATCAGTTTCCAGGTCTTCACTAGCCGATGGTTAGCACCTAAGGGGATCCCTAAGTACCTGACAGGTAGAGCCACTTCTGTACATCCCAACAAACCACACATAGTCGTTACTCATTCCTACTCGCAATTAATCGGAATCAAGTTTGACTTGTCAAAGTTGATACTCAGGCCAAACATCAACTTAAAACAACGCAGAAGCCTCTTATAAGTCATGACTGTCTCCGTATCTTGCGGGCAGAATAAGATTGTGTCATCTACAAACTGTAGATGCGACAACTCTATGTTGTCCCTTCCAACCAGCAATGGGAAGATGTGTCCATTTCTGACAGCCTTACCCACCATCCTGTGCAAGACATCAACGACAAGAACAAACAAAAAGGGGGAAAGAGGGTCTCTTTGTCTAAGACCTCTCTCCATTCTGAATGGTTTGGATGGTGCCCCATTTACCAACACTGACATAGCCGCTGTAGTCACACATTCCTTCACCCATGCCCTCCATCTAAGACCAAATCCCATTTTTTGAAGCACAATATCCACAAAGCTTCATCTCACCCTGTCATATGCTTTCTGAAAGTCCAACTTGATAATTGCCGCCTTCTTCTTGCACACCTTCATCCATTGGACCGTCTCACAAGCAATAAGAGCACCGTTATGTATTTTGCGACCTTTTACAAACGCAGATTGAGTCTTTCCCACTAAGCCTGGCATTACAACCCGCATTCTTCTTACCAACACTTTCGATATCACCTTATACACAAAACCAACCATACTAATCGGTCGAAGGTCTTTTATTTTCTTAGTTCCCACGAATTTTGGAGCTAGTGCTACCCATGTCATATTAGCATCCTTCGGTAACCTCGCACTTTGGAAGAAACCCAACACAGCTGCAGTAAACTCCTGGCCAATCTCAATCCAACATTTTTTTATGAAGTTCATATTATACCCATCACTACTTGGTGCTTTACTGGACTCACAGTCCCAAACTGCCTGCCGTATTTTCTCAGGTGATGACATCACCTCTAGATCTGCTGCATCTTCCTCATTAATTTGCCTTACCATCCCATCACGGAATCCAATC
>NC_029792.2:15655295-15656339 GCF_000816755.2 Arachis ipaensis
TGATACAATTCTTTATAAAATCCTCTGATCGCAACCTTTATTCTGGCCTGGTTCTGCACTAACCGTCCATTAATTATCAAAGAGTCGATCTTGTTGTTCCTCCTTCTAGTCGACGCTAGGTTATGAAAGTACCTAGTGTTTTTGTCCATATCTCTAGCATGTTGAGATCGAGACATCTCCTTCCAATAAAAGTACCTAGTGTTTTTGTCCATAATCTCATTTTCATAAATCATATAAAATGAAACAAACTTTGGATCTAATTTTTAAAATCAATTTAATCAAATTCAAATCATAAAATATCACATAATATACTATTTTTAAGAATAATATTTTTTTCTTTTACTTATGTATGTAGGGACGGACCTAAGTTAGAGAGAGGGGGGCATTTGCCCCCATTAATATTACCTATATATATAATAATAGAAAAAAATTATAACAAGCTAACTTTTAGTTATTCAACATTACTACTTTTTTAGTTATAAAAATTCTCAATTTTTTAGAGACTTAAAGGTTTGAATTTTAAGATAAATAAGATAATTTTTTAAAAAAAATGGACTGATATTAATTGAAATTAGTTGAAAAAAATTAACTTTCTAATTGAGTTCTAATTCATATTCTTTGTTTTAACTCTTATACATAATTATTATAAATATAAGTAAAATTATTAGTTTTTTTATGTATTTGTGTCTTTCAAATTATAAATATATTAATGTTTAATAAAAATTTATTTTAGTATATTTTTGCTTTTAGTTTAAAATTTTTTTAGGTCTATCACCGCATATATTTCAATTCATATTACATAATATGTTGAACATGTATTAACTTTTATAAATATAAAAGGTTAGATTTAGCACCTATTATATTCCTAAGTTTAATAAGAAAATCAACTATTTTTTAGCTAATATTTATCAGTAAACTTTTTGGACATTGCTCTTTTATAATAAATCCTAAATTTTAAAATTTTAATCTGAAATATTAAATTTAAAATTTTAAATTTTAAATATTAATTTTTTCAAAAATAAATATTAAAAATATTTTTTAATA
>NC_029792.2:15656743-15657832 GCF_000816755.2 Arachis ipaensis
ACTTAAAAACTTATTTATCAACCCGAATCGAATAATTATATATATAATTGGAACATAAAGCATTATTTGTACCAGTTTCATTTGTATTATTAGATTTGATTTAAGAATTACATCAAATCCATAAATTCCACAATAAATCATCATATAATAATGTTGATTGGGTTGATCATATATAGAGATATCAAATAAATGATATACTACTCTAATTTGTTAATTTTTCTCTCTTTTGAACTAACATATATATTAAACCAAAAATATTTACAGGGAGTCAACGAAACTGTGAAACAAGAAGTTCAAATGCATAAGAAAAAGGTGAAGATGTATTTATCTTCTAACGATAATAATATCTTACAAAAATTATGTTTAATTGACTCAATTCAACGTTTGAGTATAGCTTATCATTTTGAACATAAAATCAACGGAATATTAGCCCAAATTCACAATGATTTTATCAACAATATTGTTATAGAGGAGTGTGACCTTCACTTTATTGCATTATTTTTTCGTTTATTCCGACAAAAAGGATATTACATTTCATCAGGTATGTCTAAAGCTCTTTTTTCTATCTTATATATAATTACATTACTAAAAAAAATTCATACCAATTGTTAATTATGAATTCACAGTAGTTAGTATATATGTGAATTATATAGATGTTTTCAACAAATTCAAGAATAGGAAGGGAGAATTCGATGAAAAAACTCTTGTTCAAGATGTTCAAGGAATGTGGAGCTTGTATGAGGCTACATAGTTAAGAGTTCATGGAGAAGATATATTAGAGAAAGCACATAAATTCACATACAACAAACTTAAGTCCATCACCAATCAATTGAGCCCATCTCTTGCTAACCAAGTCAATCAAAGTTTAGAACAACCTCTTCACAAGGCAATTCCAAGAATGAAGGCAAGGTCATATATGTCTTTTTATGAAGAAAATCCTTCCTGTGACAAGGTTGATCTTCTAAGCTTTGCAAAATTGGATTTCAATATGGTACAAAAATTATATAAAAAAGAAATTGGTAGTAACACCAAGTAAGTGCTATACTTCTACTCAAGTTCTCCTAGCTAGTTTATTTCCCCACACACAAT
>NC_029792.2:15658853-15664815 GCF_000816755.2 Arachis ipaensis
TATTCAATCAATCTAATTTAGTTAGTCAAATACTTTTAGTTACTATTAATATAAAGGGCAAATGACTTAACTAAATGAGTTGGATCACAAAATTACATGGATCCCCTAAAATGAACAATGTTACTTCAATGCTCTAAAATACATTTTAATGTAAATCAAATTAAATTAGGCCAATTTAAACATTACAGTAGTAAATCAAATGAATATAATTCGAATTACTATACATATATATAAATCGAGTGTACTAGAGGTCGATTTACTAGCAACTTGGCTCCATCCATTATAAATCGAAGCAACTGCATGGCGACATGGGTAGTGGAGGGTTTGAAAGTACTCGCAATTGCAAGATCGATCTCTCAACGACACTCTATAAACACCAAACACCCATCTTGGCAGCTCATCGTATGCCTTCTCCCAATCCCTATATATCTGCGAGACAGTCTTCTGCTTAATTAGTCAACTACACATTCCTGTACGTAGGTCTGAACCCAAAATATGCATCCATCGCATTCTGCAAAACCTTAATGCACACAAAAGCATCAGCTCTAATCATAAGAAAGATATAAGCAGATATGACATGATAATCAAGCTTGCTATAATCACTGGAGATCGAGGTGGCCAAACATGTATGAGGTCCGTTATACCGTCTGACCTCCCAAATACCTTTCCACTACCATAGCGTGATCCGAATCAACCATTGCAGTTATTTCTGAACTCCTTGCACTTGTCGTAGTACTTATCATGGTTCGATTCCATCACTTTGTACTCAACCCCATGATGGATGCTATAAGTTTTCACACATAAGATGACTTCTTCATTGTTCTGAAACTGCTAACCGACTTGAAACTCAACTAGACCTGCGGTGTCCTGTGAATCTCTCGCGCCAAAATCAGATTGTACATCCAGTAACCCCTCTACTCTCATAGCATCCAAGTCTAGAGTCGAAAAGTACGGGAGATACTGTTGAGTTCCCAAGCTCGATGGTCCCGGCCCCCAGGACTGATAGGAATACTCCTCTTTCTATATCATCATTACTGTCATCAGCAATCGTGGCGGGCTCTACATCATCGTCCTCCCTTAGGACATTTTCCACCGCATCCGGTTCTCCGACAGCCGTAAAAATCGAAATCATAACAGTAGTATTCATGTTAGGACCTTATTCTGCAATCTCGTCATGATGTAGATTAGCTGCAAAAAATGGAGATGTCACTATATCTCAATCTATTTCATCCCATGCAGACCCAAATTCTATAGTACGGTATCATGAAAATTAACCAAGCTCATAGAGGGTCTGATAAAGACGCTGCTCAACAGATTTTTATTAGTAAACTTCATTTTCAATTGCGTTTTTTTCTTGATCGTGCTTTTGTAGTGCACAAGAACTAGAAAACTATCCTCCATAGCCATTTTGAGTGTCACTCTTGTGTGGGTTCAATGTTTTGCTCGTATATATAGGAATTTTGGAGGTGCTTTAAATCGAATTAAATTATTTCAATTTAATCTTGTTATTTGTTTAAGGTGAATATAATTAATTGGAGTCGAATTACCATTCGGTGCTTTCAAATTTAAATTGAATTTAATCCATTCGATTTACCTTAGTATATTATCATTCCAGGTGAATCGAACATACTACAGTCGAATTACTAACATGAAACCTAAATCAAATTCTTTTAATTTGATTTATTATCTAAGACACTAAATCAAACTTAATCAATTCGATTTACATTTGCATTGTAAATCAACGTAAGTGAATTCGATTTACATGAAATTAAACTATTTACGTAACACTTCTCCGTTTAGGAAATTCATGTAAATTTTGTTTCCAATTCAATTGTTTATGTCATTTGCCCTAATATAAATGACAATTAAAATCAAAATAGAAATATGAGGCCCGAATTCATCAAGTTTATTTATTTTGAGCACGCATGTTATAATAATTTTTTTTATTTTTAAAATAAACATAAAAATGCAACCTTAGTTGATTGCTTTAGAGTACGTGGAAGATAGAAAACAAATTGTTATTTTCTTATAATGAAGAAATAGATAATGATTTGTTCATTGAGTTATGAAAGTTATTCAAAAATAGAGCATTCGTTAATTATCAAAATGTAAATAATAAAAAAAACTCCTATCATTAACCGTCATGGCATGACCTAATTAGTTGTATTACAGGTGGTGGAGAGAATTAGATTTTGCAACAAAGGTTCCTTATGCAAGAGATAGGGTAGTTGAAGGATTCTTTTGGCCTTTTGCTACGAACTCTGAGCCTAAATATAGCACTGCAAGACAAATGATAACCAAATTGTCTATATGTATCTCTCTTGTGGATGATACTTTTGATGTTTATGGCACAGTTGAAGAACTTGAACTCTTCACCAAAGCAATCCAAAGGTCTGATTTTAGAACAAGAATTCACCAGTCTTTAGATGCTATCTCAATAAAGGGGGAAAAAAATATCTTTGTTGCACGCATAATAATCTTAATCACTTTTCACTTTTCAGTCCCATGATTTTTTTCACTTTTTCTTAATTTTCAGCCCTTTTATTTTTCAGATGGGATATTCGATGCATTGAGTCTCTTCCGGATTGCTTTAAAGTTATTTTTAATGCAATTATGGAATGCTGGATGGAAATAGAGGTTTTCATGAATGATGTGGGTGGAGACTCAAACTTAGTGTTGCAACATGTTAAACAGGCTGTAAGCTTTCATTCATTAGACTTATTGGTTTATTGATTAATAATCACTTTAATTAATTAAATAACTTTATTATACCTGCAGTTTTCTAATATAGTACAAGCTTACATGGTTGAAGCAAAATGGTGCCATGAGGACTATATTCCAACATATGATGACTACAAGATTAACGGAATTCTCACTTCAGGAAACCCATTGTTCACAACAATGTTCATTGCTCTTGGAGAATTTGCATCCAAAGAAATGTTTGATTGGATTTCTAATATTCCCTTCATCTTAAAAGCCACATCATTTGTTGGCAGACTAACAAATGATTTGTCCTCACATAAGGTAGAGGTTTATTCGATGCATTGAGTCTCTTCCGGATTGCTTTAAAGTTATTTTTAATGCAATTATGGAATGCTGGATGGAAATAGAGGTTTTCATGAATGATGTGGGTGGAGACTCAAACTTAGTGTTGCAACATGTTAAACAGGCTGTAAGCTTTCATTCATTAGACTTATTGGTTTATTGATTAATAATCACTTTAATTAATTAAATAACTTTATTATACCTGCAGTTTTCTAATATAGTACAAGCTTACATGGTTGAAGCAAAATGGTGCCATGAGGACTATATTCCAACATATGATGACTACAAGATTAACGGAATTCTCACTTCAGGAAACCCATTGTTCACAACAATGTTCATTGCTCTTGGAGAATTTGCATCCAAAGAAATGTTTGATTGGATTTCTAATATTCCCTTCATCTTAAAAGCCACATCATTTGTTGGCAGACTAACAAATGATTTGTCCTCACATAAGGTAGAGGTTTTTCTAATTTTTTTAATTCTATTTAATTAGTTTGGTATATATATAATTTAATTTTAATACACTGTAAACATACACAAAGTTTTATACAATTACGTAATATTATGTCAATAAAAATAACTATTTTTAATATAGATTTAGATCTTTTAAAGTTTGAATTTCACTTTAGGGAGTAAAGTGTGATTTCTCATCATTGATTTCATAGGTGGGACCAAGAATAAATATAAAAGAGAAATTATTTAAGAATAGAAGATCACACTTTACTCTCTAAAGTGAAATTCAAACTTTTGAGGATCCAAATTCTTTTAATATTGGCTGTTTAAATAATCATCCAAAAAATGATATAAATGAAAAACTGTATAAAATATTTTATAACGTTTATACACTAAAATTACTTTAATTTAGTTTTATAAATTTTGGAATAATGCCGCTTATAATTAACTGCTGCTTTTTAAATTTGATCAACATGTGTAGTTTGAACAACAAAGGAAACATGTTGCTTCTGCAGTAGAAAGTTGCATGAAGCAGTATAACTTTTCAGAAGAGGAGGCCTATGAATTCATCAAAAAGGATATCAATGATTCTTGGAAGGATATGAACGAAGAGTATCTCAAGTTAACCGAGGAAATCCCAAGACCCATCCTTGATTGCATTGTTAACTTGGCTCGCATATGTGAGTTTATATATGCAAACTTTGAAGATAAATACACCAATTGTGAACTTTTGAACGATGACATCATGGCACTGCTTTTGGACCCCATCATCGTGTAGCAGTTTCCTCAAGAAATAAATCGTTTAACATTTGTTCTAAATAAATAACTCTAACAAATTTTATTATAATATAATTAAGAAACTGAGACTAAAATTTCTGTTTCATCCTCGTCATATTGCGTCTGTTGTGCACGTTGTGACATGTATGATGTTTAATTTCTCTTTATCGATTGTTTGTGTTATATTTTATATATCTTCTTCTCTATTTTTCTTAATTTGCTATTTGCAAAAAGCTAAGTAAGGTTATACCATTCAGTTATTACTACCTTCTTAATTTAACGGGAAAAAAAAAAGAGTTTGGAGCATGGTTGTTTAATTATTTTTCTCGTTTTTGTTAGTGATTTCAAGCTTCTAGTATACTCCAAGATTAGTCGTTGAAAGGATTCATGGTCTGAGGCATGAATCAATGCAAGTGAGTAGAAGACATGATCATAAGGTAACATTAAGAGATAGAACAGAATTCAGAAAAACAGAGAGAAAGGCGTAGAAAGCTTGTATTGCAAGTAGTAAGTTAGATTTACAACGAAGGGTGATGGACAATATATATAGCTAGCTTAGGCTATACAGGACGTGCCATGCACAAACACACATAGTACTGATAGTAGCATAGCTGCTGAGCTGTTTTAACTAAACAAACTCAACTTTTCACTAATAGTAGTAGCAGATTTTAACTGACCTAGCTACCATTACCCTTGATAGTCGTTAATGAGATCATTTTTCTTGTTCTAATAAAAGATCACACCTTTTGAGGGTCATTCAAATAAATATAATATAAAATAGGGGTCAGATTGAACTATTTTTGATAGGGCATAAGGACATCAATCCCTGCCCAAAGCACCTTCGTATATTACGATGACAAAAGTTGTCTTTGCATTTATTAACCATGTCAAAATGGAAGTGCACCCAAACCACTATATATTGTGTGTTTGGATTTCAGTTTGCAAAAAGTGAGTTTGCATAAAATTGATTTTATAAAATTGATTTTGATGAAAAGTAAGTTTGAGTTAACGTGATTTATGTTTGACAATATTTGTATCAAAATTGATTATAGCAAAATAGATGTTGTTTGCATTATACTACTCAAAATCACTTTTAGATGAAAAATTACTAAAAGAGACATCAATTTAAATTATTTTTTTATATACATGCAAAAACAGAACCTAACAAAAATAATATAAAAAATATTTATTATATAAATAAATAAATATAATAAAAAAATATAAAAGAGAGTACTATAAATTTTATAATGTTAAAGAAAAAAATATTCTATAATTTTTCTAATATTACCCGTACTCTTTAATTTAGTATTATTTTGGACTATAAATTTTTATTATTTATGACTCTATTATTACTTATAATTAATTTTTTATTTATTTTGTCCTTTTTTTATAGGATCATAATTTATATTATTCAAAATTTTGATAATAAACGTAGTATATAATAATTACAATTACAAATTTTACAAATTCAGAATAAAAAATAAAAAAATTAATACAAAACAAAAATAGAGTACATCAAAGAATAGAAAAAAATTATACAGATAAGAAATAATAAAAATTTCATAAAACCAACAACATATATTATATGAACAAAAAAATACCATAAAACGTAAATAAAATTCATATGAATAAAATCAAATAAAAATAAAAAAATTTCAATTTGTTAGTGATTGAAATAAATATGAAC
>NC_029792.2:15681962-15689511 GCF_000816755.2 Arachis ipaensis
AATATTTTATAATATTTATACACTAAAATGACTTTAATTTAATTTTATAAATTTTGGAATAGTGCCGGGTATAATTAACTGCTGCTTTTTAAATTTGATCAACATGTATGTGTAGTTTGAACAACAAAGGAAACATGTTGCTTCCGCAGTAGAAAGTTGCATGAAGCAATATGACTTCTCAGAAGAGGAGGCCTATGAATTCATCAAAAAGGATATCAATGATTCTTGGAAGGATATGAACGAAGAGTATCTCAAATTAACTGAGGAAATCCCAAGACCCATCCTTGATTGCATTGTTAACTTGGCACGCATATGTGAGTTTATATATGCAAACTTTGAAGATAAATACACCAACTGTGAACTTCTGAACGATCACATCATGGCACTGCTTTTGGACCCCATCATCGTGTAGCAGTTTCCTCAAGAAATAAATCGTTTAACATTTGTTCTAAATAAATAATTCTAACAAATTTTATTATAATATAATTAAGAAACTGAGACTAAAATCTAACATGTATGTTGTTTAATTTCTCTTTGTTGATTGTTTGTGTTATACTATGTTGTTTGCTATTTGCAATAAGTTAAATAAGGTTATACTTTGTTCTTTGTTGTTTAATTGTTTTTCTTATTTTTGTTAGTGATTTGAAGCTTCTATATACTCCAAGATTAGTCGTTAATAATGAGATCATTTTTCTTGTTCTAAAAAAAAAGACAAAAATTAATTTGTAAATGAATTTAAAAATGGAAAAATATTGAAAAATGGATGAATGGCGTATTATGCACAAATGTGGATTTGCTAGTCAGAAACCACAAAACATAACCTACGTTTTGAGTGGGACGAAGATCAAGAAAATGTTGGTGCCTGCAAAACTTAACCTGCGATTGGCAGGGCAGGCAACCGAATTTCGAAACGAGGGCTAGCTGGTGTCTCCTGCATGCAGACTAGAGCAGGTGTTGACCAGTATTGGACTCGGCAAAACGCAGGCTGCGTTTGTCAGTCGTGCAGGGAAAATCGCAGGTTGCGATTGGCAGCCTCCCAAGCTGCATGCGCGACACGTGTCGTTGAGGATGGTGAATCCGCTTATAAAACCAAAACGCAAGTAAGTCCAAGGGTGAAAAAACGTATAGTGTAAAACGAGAGTGAGAAAGGTTGCTGAAGAAGAACTGAAGAAGGAATAAGAGTGAAGAAGCAAGTGTGGGAGAAAAAAAGTATACTTTGAAGGGTTTGATAAAAATGGTTCGTGATTTTACCAAATCGAAAGAACACATTATTGAATATCTGAATCATCCTCAATGGGTAAGTAATTTTTTTTTATTTTGTGATTAATAAATAAATATATTTATTTATATTTTAGGGCAAAAAACATAAATAAGCCAAGGGAGGAAATAATTTACGTGAATCAGCCAAGTTGAAAATTGCTTCATCAATCAACCAAAGGACATCTCTATACACTACTAGAAAATTAGTTATTACAGACGGATATTTTCGACGGATTTTATCCCTCGGAAATACAGACAGAATTTTAGAGGGATTTTTTTGTCGGAAAACAAAAAAATGAATTAGCATAAATTACAGACGGAAAACAGAATCCGTCGATAACTCTGTCGGTAAAATTATTTTTTTTCGTGAGAAATGATTACAGACGGAAAATTAAATAGGTAAAAATGCTATTTTTATTAAATTATTACAGACGGAAAAATTCGTCTGTAATTTAAAATTTTCCGTCGAAAAATTTTAATTTAAACCTAACTTCTCCCCACCCTATCGAACCCCTTTCACACACACAAAATCACATAACAAACGAGTTGCTCCTCTCTCCTTCAACGAGTTTCTCCTCGCACGAGCTTCTTCTTCTCCTTTCCTCACTCACAGCGCCACCGCCGCCACCCTAACCACCGCAGCTACCTTCTCCTTCTTCTCCTCTCTTTTAAACACTGAACCAGTAGAACACAGCCCCTATCTCTCTCGTTTTTTCTCGTTCGTAGAACAAATCAAGCTCAAGTTCCTGTTCTCTTCGTCTCAGGTGAGCTCCAGCACGCTGGCGCCACCTGTAGCAGCGTCTGTCCCCACCACCGCCGCGCCTCTCCCTCTCCTTTTATCCCCACTCAGTTCTGGCTCGCATATCTTCTCAGCGCCATAGCCATCATCTCCTCCAGTCAATGCTTCCAGGTTTTAGTTTCAAAATTCTTTTAATTTCTGTTAAGTTCAATTAATTTTGTTTAGTTAGTTTGATTTTAGTAATTAGTTTAGTTAGATTTGTTTTCTGATTAGTGGATTTTTAGGTTTTGATTAGATTAGGTTTAGTTAGATTTGTTTTTTTCTGATTTTAGTAATAAGTTTGATTTAAAATTTGTTGTTGAAGCTTTTTTCCTCATGGTTTTTCAATTTTTGGTGTTTCCTTTCACTGCATTATCTTTTTTCTTTTGCTGCTGCTTCTTGCTGCAGTGTGATAGTGATCCTTCTACTTGGAGCTACATCAATGATCATGTTCATTTTCATATAGGACAGTAAGTTTGACTTGCTTCAGTAATAGAATATTCTGGTTGTTTAATAATGTAGAACATATGCATCTAGATTCTTTAAACTTTCTTACTTTTCATTGTTATAGGTGGTATGCTTAACTTGGGATATATGATGTGGCTGTCAAGCATATGATGGAAATCTTGGCCTGCAGTCACCAGTCCAAGGAAACACAGGAATTATTCCTTAGTGACTTTCTTCAAACTGTGAAGGTGATAGTGACTCTATTTCCTTTTCAGATCTCATGCTTAGAACCTGATTGTTAAAATACTGAACTGCCAATAGTTTGATTTAATGTAATTCCTGAAGTAGTGTGCTTTGTAGAACAGGTTGGCGATGTAGGACCCATTCTTGATTTGATGGCTGTGGTTTTAGAGAATATTTCTACTTCTACCCTCCTAGCCAGAACAACAATTTCTGCTGTCTATCAAACCGCAAAATTAATCAGTTATGTCCCTAATGTGTCATATCAGAAGAAGACAAGCATTCCTACATAGACTGGAAATAACATTTCTACCTATTCAGCTTTATTCGTTTATCTAAAGACATAGGGTGTTTTCTGGACTTATTCCAGGCTTTCCCTGATGCCTTGTTCCATCAATTGCTTGTGGCCATGGCTCATCCGGACATGAAACACAAATTGAAGCACATAGTGTCTTCTCTATGGTGCTTATGCCATCAATGGTTTCTCCTTAGTTGGACCAGAAAACAAAGATGGCTATGAAGGTACAGAGTAATAGCTTCCACATTCAGCATGATAGTTTCTCTAAGCAGAACACTTAAATGGAAAACTGCTAGAAGGAAACACGGTTGCAGGAGTTACTGGGGATAAAAATGCTGTTCCAATTTATTATGAAATGCAATTAGCTATTTCAGCAACTTAAAAATAATATTTCAAGTTGGTGTCAAACTGGAGCCTGCATTTAGTGGCAGTGGCAATAATTTTGACAGCAAAATTTATCTTTATAGAAATGGAAAAAAATGCTATTCATAGCCTTTTAACTAATCCCGTTAGCTTTAAAATCTATTTATCCAAATCTGTTTTCATATTTTAATTAATTTTTATAATTTAATGGTGATATGAATTGCTTTGTCAGGCATCCAATTACAGGGTTTTGGCATTTGTAAATGTTTCTAATTTAAATTGTATGCTTTTCTTTCTGTTAGTGGGCTTGTTATCTGTATTTTATTGTTTCTAATTACTTCAGAGATTTAAAACAAAACACCTTTTTCATAAATAAATTTAAAAATAAACACTCGTTATTTGCAGGATTTGATGCTTACTCTGTCAACATTTCTACCTGTAGTTTCTATAAATAATGACAGCAAAGATCAATCAGATTTCTCAATTGGACTTAAGGTAATACTATCTGTTCTTACTGTAAGATTCCAACCTTATTGAATATTTATGACACTGATTGTTGATGAAAAAGGTTAAATGTTCTTTTTTAATTCAATAATTTTTGGCAGATGTATAATGAGGTACAACGTTGCTTTCTCACAGTTGGCTTGGTGTATCCAGATGATTTGTTTCTGTTTCTTGTAAATGTAAGTTGTTGAAAATCTAGTTGAAGTGAATTTTCTATTCTGTTGATAAAAAAGGAAAAGAATAGTAAGCTGAAGGGAGATTAAGTTATACCATGTAAAGCTAAATAACTTGCTAGAAGAAATTAGACCCAGACTAAATATTAGATGAAGGAAGGCAATCAGTTGAACTAGTTTCTGGTTTGATTTAAAGTTGAATCATGTCCTATTTCTTTTATGTATTTTTGTTAGCCTGTGTGTTATGTTGAGGAAGGTGCCTTATTTGCACTGATGTTTCTTCCTTTTCCAAGGAGAAAATTATTTTGTTTCTCCTAATATGATATAAAAGTGTTGCCTTTTTGGCTACTTTTCTTTTTCTTTCAGAAATGCAGGGTGAAGGAAGAAACATTGACCTTTGGTGGACTTTGTGTTTTGAAGTATCTTTTACCAAGGTTCTTGCTTTTCTGTTGCTGGTGATAATTGTCATGAATCATATTTTCAGAAAGCTTAATTTGTTCGGTAGATACATGAATAGCTTTATACCTTCAAATCGCATCAGGCAATAACATTTTTTGGGGCTGCAGCCCTGATAATGCTTGGGTCCACTGTATCTTCTACTGAAATTCAGCTTTTATTTGGAAGATTGAGTCGTAAACAAGGATTGAACTCTTGGCTGCATTTGGTTATAGGAGCTCTAATACCACCAGGCCATGAACTACCTTACCAAAAAGCTTAGACTATATTTGGGTTGAGGGATATGACTAATTTGGTACCTTAACAGTTACTGTGTGTTATTATCTTGTGTAAACTGACCTACAATTCTTATCTGAAGGTTATTTGAAGCTTGGCATAGTAAAATACCTCTACTTGTTGAAGCTGTAAAGTCCTTGCTAGAGGAGCCGAGTTTAGGTGTTCGGAAAGCACTTTCTGAGGTAATCCATTATGAACCATGTTCATGTAATTTACTTCTGAACTAACACAGTTTCTTACCCTTCACTTTCTTTTGGTTTTTCCTGCCTTCCTTCTTTTCTTGTAGTTAATTGTGGTTATGGCTTCACATTGTTACTTGGTTGGTTCATCTGGAGAGTTGTTCATTGAGTATCTTGTGCAGCACTGTGCTTTAACTGACAATAATCACGGTGATCTTGACATCCTGAATAAGAGAGTGGAGGTAAAATTTCTCCCCAATCCTTGCTTCTCAATAAACAAGTGCCACTTGTGTACAATGATAAGACCATGATTGAAACCAAAATTTACTTTCTTAAATGCCATCTTAGCTTGGTGATGATCATGCCAGAAACTTATATTGTTGTGCCATGATTCAATTTATAAAAGGAACTATGCCACAAACATATAATTAGAAAGGGTGATGAGCAAGGCTCAATATATATATAGGACCCACATAAATTACATAACACCCAACCTTTTTCAGATATGTTAATCATTCTGAAGACAAAATAAAGAAACCTAAATTACACTTAGCTTCTCTTTACCAACTTCACATGGATAACGTACCAGAAACATAAAAAAGGGGTGTACTTCCCATGCATCTTTATTAGTTCTTTAGTCTTTACCTTTTTGTTGGTCGGTATTTAATTTGGTAATAAAGAAGAAATTGTATATTGTGATTTAAATAAAATTGCTCATGCACTATATCTTACTCTATTTAAATAAAAAAGCCCATAATTACATGAAAATGATTGAAAGGTATATGACATAGAGAGAGCATAACAGAAGGTATTAAAGAATTCAAGTATGGAGACTTGAAAGTCTTAATAGATTGAAAATAAGGTATATTAATTTATAATTTATTTTATTTAGTGACAATAACAAATTATATTTTATATATATATATATATTGGCAGGTGAAGGAGAAAGAACAAGTCCAACTAAACAACTTGAGTTAGGTGATTCAGAATTGATTTGGCCACACTTTTCTTAATCTTTTGAAAAAGAAAATTTGGCATTTTTTTTGTTTTTGTACACAAGTGTTGGTGGCCGCCATAGGAGGGGGTCCATGAACGAAAGCTTCTTCAAAATAGAAGCCCAAGGTTGAAATTAAAATAATTAAAATAAAAGCCACATCTCGAGCTTTGTATACAGTTATTACCTGAAGAAGGCTTTGAATTCTAAATATATTTTGTTTAAATTAGTACTAATGATTAGAACCATGTTATATACTAACTAATATTAGAGCTTTTGATTTGAAGTAGTGGTTTATGCTCCTATGCTTTCACTTTTTGTTGCAGGTTTGCTTATACTTTAATTTGTACTGGTGTTTTCATGTGTGTGGTAACATGTCTAGGACATATGGCAGTAGGTAGCATGAATGGTTAGTCTCTCATGTGTATCCTTTTTTATTGCTTGTGTCAAGTGTATACGGTAGAATGGAATAGCTAACAAATTTTATTATTCTTGTAATTAAGTTATTAAAGAAAATATTAAAGAAAAAAGACTTTTTATTGGTCAACTAAGTGGAACATTTGGCTTGCTGCACTTTCTATTGTAGGAGAGATCAAGCACTCTCAAGCTGCTCATGTCACCAACTTGTGGAGGGACTTCTCCAGTGAGTTGATTGTGGGAAAGATCAAGTGCTTCTAATTTCAACAGATTCCCAAGAAAAGCTGGGATTTCACTTGAGAGATTGTTGTATCTGAGGTCTAAATTGATCTGGAGATTTTGGAGTTTTTCAATTTCTGTTTTAGTATGGAAAATAACAGCTTTTAGTATGGTTGATAGTTCTAGTATAGTTGAATAATACATTGAGGATTATAGTTGATGTATCAATACATTTTGTTTATATTTTGAATTATATTGACTTGTTTGTTTATTATAGTACTTTTCTTTTAGTTTGATAATACGAAGAATTTGTTTATTTTTTGAAATATTATAAATATTCGAATACAAATTAGATAAAAATTTGTATTAAATTTATATTTATTTTGTATGAAAATAAGTTTATTTTGTAATTAGAAAAATAAAAAAAATTATATTTTACCTTACTGACGGATTTACAGACGGATTTTCTGTCTGTAATTAGAGTGTAAGATGATTTTCCAAAATTCAAATTACAGACGGAAAATCCGTCTGTAATTACAGACGAAAAATTCGTCGGAAAATTTGTCTGTAATTACAGACGGAAAATCCGTCGAAAAATCCGTCTGTAATTACAGACGAAAAATCCGTCAGAAAATTTGTCGCCTTTGGGAAATGGATAGAAAATTTACAGAGGAAAAATCTGTCGGTAACTTGTAAAAATCCGTCTGTAATTTTCCGACGAAAAAAAATCCGTCGGTAAATAATTTTCGACGGAGCTTTTACAGAGGGACAAAATCCGTCGGTAATTTTGTCGGTAACCAAAAATCCATCTGTAATAAAGACTAAATCTGTCTATAAATCTGTCTGTATTAATCAATTTTCTAGTTGTATTATGTGATCTGTGTAATAATAAATTAAAATAAAGAATATTGTTTAACAATTTTTTATTAATTCTTAATAATTTAT
>NC_029792.2:15690492-15704324 GCF_000816755.2 Arachis ipaensis
TTATAATAATTATTATTGATGCTAATCAGTGGCTAAGAGAAAGGGGTTGAATCTTTGTCCCTTTTTGCTTAATATTACTTTCTGCCCTTTAAAATAGCTTTAGGAGATTTTTCTGTTTTTTGTCTCATAACCAGTCAAGAGACATTTTCTTTTTGTTTCGTAACCAGCCAAAAGATATTTTTCGATTTTGTCTCCTACGCAACAGAAACAAAAATGGAGTAGAAGAGAAAGAGAGAATCACACCAAAAAGTATCCTGGTTCAGCTGCTAAGTGCAATGTAACCTACATCCAATCTCCATCACAACAGTGACGGAATTTCACTATAATCATCTGATTACATACACTAATTCTACCTAGGAACTACCCATTCCTATCTGGGACAAGTCCAGAATCTATACCCAAAACTGAACTTGACTTGGTCACCTACCAAGCTTTCAACTGCTAAGTACTAACCCAACTTGCAAGGGGATTCCCACAGAATCATGATACACAATACAGATGTACAAAGGACCTCTAAGATATCTATGGCTTTTTCTTTAATTTTGCACTCTCTGCCTTTTTCCTCTCACTGGCTTTTTCTTATAAACCTCACTCTATTTGCCTTTTTCACCATGAGACTCAAACAGACAAAACTAAAGAAAAGAATACAAAATACAACACATTGAAAGAGAAGAACTTCTGTTAGCTTAGGTAGCTATGAGAACTCTGTGCTTACTCTCCTTGCTTCAACCCTTGGCCGTTCACCCTTATTATAGAAGGGGAAGCTTCCAAAGTTGAAACGGTTCAACCAAACCACTTTCTTCTTCTTCAATACCAAGGCCGGTTCGGACAGAGAGAAGAGAGAGAGAGAGAGAGAGAGAGAGAGGGAAACCGAAAGCAAAACTGACATGCAAGTACCTTTCTCAATCCTTCTCATCAATCTTCTTCAATCTGAGCCCTTGATCTTGTCTTTGGCTCTAAGAAAGAACTCTGACCCTTGATGAACCTCTGATCCTTGACAGCTCCATCTGTTCCATTTTTGCTTCTTCCTCCATGTAGGTCCAGTAACTACCTTCTGTGATGGATGAACAAAAGTGGAAACGAGCTTCACCTCATAGATCTTCTTCTCTGACCGAAACGGATTGCTACTACTTTAGGCATGGAGATCTTGAAATTTCTTCACCACATCTTGCCTTAAGTGGAAAAAATCTCAGCCATGCCATACCTTGGATTTTCTTTTTGCAAGGGCCATCATCACCTTTGCCTCTTGCTTGTTACTAGCCTCTTTGTGATTTTTACTGATAGCTTCTACTATCTTCTTCTCTGATAGAAGTGACAACCTGAAAACAAGAGAGAGAAGAGAGAGAAGAGAAAAGGAATCTCTGGAAGCAATGAATACAATTAATCAAATTAAATCCCACTTCCATTCCCCTATGCATAGTAACGTGTGATGCAATAAAAGCAATCAAATCAATTTTGATTTTTCTCTTTCCTGTTACCAATGCATTCAATTAATTTAATTAAAATTTAGATTCCACCAAATCAAATGGGTAACCGAATCATGCTTCAACAAAGTTGAACCCCTTTGTTTTGTGATTAACGTATGGCATCCTTGGGCCACTTTCTTCAACAATTTGTTTCATCAAAAATGGACCTGAGGTTTTTGGACTTTTCTTTAATTCAAACCTCAGAGACCTGAAAGATCCAAATTGTCACCAAGCAAATTAAATCATACATCAATTTAGGCTTATGTGACTTTGGTCCAACAAAAATCTGCACACCAACAAAATTATTAAACAGCCAATTTGAATAAAAAGTTAAATTAATAATTTTGTAATTAATATTTTTAATAATGTTTGATCATCATAACAATTTGAAGTTTTCCAAACTCAACAATCTCCCGTTTGATGGCAAACATTATTAAAAATGAATTGAAAGAGGTTAAGGATTAAGAGTACTCCCTTAAAGATTTTGAATCCTCCCCCTTTCCATTTGTCATATAGCTCCCCCTTAATGTGTGCAATTTTTTCAGTGGAAGCAGTACGTGAAACATGCTTAAAACAAACTTAGAACAGTTAAAAAAAAATTTAATGTATTCAACATATGGAGTCTTTTAGACAAAAACATGTTGAACAACTTGATTTTTGAGCAGATGGATAAGAATAATCAAAGCTAAATTTGTTATCTTTTAGATAACCCGCTGCTCACAACATAGAACAAAGTATGCCTGAGTATTTTCAGAGTACATTGCAACAAATAACCAAGACTCAACATACTTATATCAACACGTTCAAAACAATTTCCTGCCCAACAAAATTTCTTGCCAAACAAGGTAATAAATCAGGCTCATTGAAGCATTTGCTCATATTCAGTTATAAAAAAAGAAAGCTTCAGAAAAATTGGCAATAAATATCAGAGTAAAAATTGACAAAAGGCATCAGAGCACAAAAAAAAATCAGAACAGGATAATGCAGAAATTAGATCATCACAAAACCTCCTTTTAACCATATAGCATGAACCAATAATCATCAGTAATAAAAAATCAGAAACTTAGAGGACAAGAATAATCATCAGTTATCAATAGATTTTAGCCCTGTTTCTTTTCTTTTTAATTCCTCCCCCCTTTATTATCAAGGAGGGACCTGCAAAACAGATGAAAATAGCATGCCAATAATGCAGAATATTTAATTAAAAAACAAAGGAGTTAAAGTAGTTTAGTACAGTTATCCAGCAGTTCATCAAACACTAAATCAAAAGAATAATAAAATAGACAGAGTTCAAAGTGATGGGTAGCAAAGAGCACATCAGTCAAGCATCAGAGAGATTTATGTCCGAGTTGAGGTGATCATCTTCTTCATCTGATTGGGCCATGTCTTTTTCTAAGCTCTTGATCAGCTGATTGATCCTGTCATTGTACTTGGTCCAGACTTTTTCGTTTTCATAAGCTTGTTTCCTGGCCTCTTTGTAAGACTTGACCATCAATTTTGACATATGAGAGAACTCATTCAATACGTCCTTGATAGATTCTGAAAGTTTAGAGGATTTAGAAGGAAGAGATTCACTTTCACTGTCAGAGAGCATGGATGCCATTGAGCTTTTTCCCTTTTTATTTTTCATGGATTCAGAAACTCCACTTCCCTTTATGGTCAAAACCCTGTTCTCTATGGGTTCATTGATCAGATCAATATTAAAATATTCAAAAATACATGTCAGAAAAATTCTATAAGGTAAATTAGCCTTCTTATCGCTGCGAACACAATCCCACATGTGTCGCGCCATGAGATATGCAAAAGAGATAGATGAAGATGTGAGAATAGAAAATAAAACCAAAGTATCACAGACAGTTATCATGAGCCACTTTGAGGCATGAGAACATGGTTGATAATGCGATGAAGCAGAGTTCTCACAGGTCCAAGAGCCTTGTAGGTCAAGACAGTTCCATCCAGTTCAAAAAAGTTCTCACAAACCCGAGATAGAGCAACCTAAAGGAAAACTCCAACATGGGAGTACCATTTTCCATACATGTATCCCATTGCTCCTTTGTCTTCATACCCTAAGGCTGCACTCACAGTGTCTCTATTCAAGGTAAGATGCACTATTTTGACATAGGAGTGTAATGCTCCATCATGATACATCAAATTCTCATAGAACTCACGACTCACAAACCAGGTTTGGGTAAACCGGTTTGTGAATCTTAAAGAGTGGAGTCCATTTGAGTTTGTCAAAGAGAGCAGTAAACTCAATCCCTTTTTCAGATAGATTCTCCAGATTCACCACATATGAAGCACATAAATGGCGGTTCACTAAAACTTGATAATGGAATTCAAATGCAGCACAAGATAGGAAACGAGCAGGGTCAAAATGAGAATGATTTTTACCAAACTTGTTTTTAAAATCCAGTGAGTTCAGGTTTGGTGGTTCACGAGTGTTGAGAAGAACATAGCTCTTCGAACGCTGGGAGGGTGTAGTTCGGCCAAAAGGATGTGGTGTTGACCGCCGTGGAGGTGACGGTGGAGGTGAAGACTGAGACGCTTCTTTTTCTTCAGGCATTGGCCCCTTATATTTCTTGCGAGATTATGTTTTTGGATTAATCACTTTCTTCCTCATGGAGTCGGTTGAGTGAGATGATGGTGATGAGGACGAAGGAGAGTGTATATGGATATGGGTGTGTGTTTGAGGAGCAGAAGAGGATGGAGGTTTTTTGACAGAGGGGGTTCGGTTACTTCTTCTAGTTGCCAACTTTTTTCTCATGATGAAAAGAATGAAGTAGTGAGAAGAGGAAGAGATGGTCGAAGAGGTTGGAATGTGGAGAGGTTACAACCGCATTGAATGCTGAGTGGAGAGAGGATCATTTAAAATAATGAGCATTTAATGGAGAGGTTATCAATCAAGGAAATTTTTTAAAAAATTAAATAAGTAACTGAAAAATCTTTTCCTTGAAATGTGGGAGAGAATAAGAGAAAAGATTTTGATTTGACATGAACTCTCCCTATAAAGATATGATGTGATAACCTCCCAAAAAATATTATTTTAATGAAAAAATAAAAACGGGCTAGAATCATGGAGTGGGTCCAAAAGAGTTTGGTTGGGCTTAAGTTTAATGACGCCATGGTTCAGTCCCCCCTGCTTCATGGCTTGTTTCTCACATACCCAGATTTGTCTCCTTGCTTCCTACGAGACAAAAACAAACAGAATCATTAAAATCACAATTTTTCAACAGAACTCAAATCTAACATTCCCAAACTGTTCCTTAATGAACAGAACCTATCTTCACACAAAGGTTTAGTCAATATGACAGCCCGTTGTTCTTCAGATTTCATAAATTGAATATCAATAATTCAATAGTACCTTTTTGCACATGTTCTCTAATGAAATGATATCTAACTTCAATGTGCTTAGTTCTGGAGTGCAGAACAGGATTTTTAGAAATGTTTATTGCACTCATGTTATCACAAAATAAAGGTATACTATTGATCTTCAATTTATAATCCTCTAATTGAGTTTTTAACCAAATTAATTGAGAACAACAAGCAGCGGCAGATATGTATTCAACTTCAGCCGTGGAAAGTGCAACAGTGGCTTGTTTCTTGGTTGACCACATGTTGAGTGAGCTTCCAAGGAAGCAACACATTTCAGATGTACTTCTTCTATCCACTCGATTACCCGCATAATCTGCATCACAAAATCTACTGCACAAAACTCATCAGACTTGGGATACCATAAGCCAAAATCACTTGTTCCCTTAATGTATCTAATAATTCTCTTAACAGCTGAAAGATGGAATTCTTTTGGGTGAGATTGAAACCTTGAACATACACCCACACTTTGAACAATCTTCGGTCTAGAGGATGTAAGATACATGAGTAAGCCTATCATTCTTCTAAACCGTGTCTCATCCACATCTTTGCCATTTTCATCCTTATCAAGTTTAGTGTTTGGATGCGTAGGTGTTCCTATTGGTTTGGAATTTTCAAGGCCAAATTTCTTGACTAATTCTTTTGCATATTTACCTTGGTGAATAAAAATACCACTAGGAGTTTGTTTAATTTGAAGACCAAGAAAAAAGGTTAATTCATCCATCAAACTCATTTCAAACTCACTAGTCATAAGTTTTCCAAACTCTTCACACAAGGTTTCATTGGTCGAACCAAACACAATATCATCCACATAAACTTGAACAAGAAGAATATCATCATTAGATACTTTTATAAATAAAGTTGTATCGGTGGTTCCCCTTTGAAAATGATTTTCCAACAAGAAGGAGTTAAGCCTTTCATACTAAGCTCTTGGAGCTTGCCTAAGGCCATAAAGAGCCTTTGAGAGTTTAAAAACATGATTTAAAAATTCTTTACTTTCAAAACCGGGGGTTGAGTCACAAATACTTCTCTATTTATAAATCCATTAAGGAAAGCACATTTAACATCCATTTGGAACATCTTAAAACCTTTATGGGCAGCGTAGGCAAAAAGCAACCTAATTGCTTCCATTCTATCTACCGGGGCAAATGATTCATCAAAATCAATTTCTTCCTCTTGATCATAACCTTGGGCCACTAATCTAGCCTTGTTACGAACAACACTACCATCCTCACCCAATTTATTTTTAAAGATCCACTTTGTATCGGTTACCTTCTTAGCATTTGGATTTGGTACAAGTGTCCAAACCTCATTCTTTTCAAATTGAGCTAGCTCTTCTTCCATGGCTTTGAATCATGAGGGGTCACCAAGAGCTTGCTTCACGTTGAGAGGCTCCAATTGGGACAATAAAGTAACATTGCTTTGATCAACTTGCTTCTTGCTTGAGGATCTTGTAGTTATGCCTTGAAATGGGTCACCAATGATGAAATCATGAGGGTAGCCTTTCAGAAACTTCCATTCTCTAGGCCTTTGAGGTAAGGTTCTGCCTTGATGAGCTTTAGTAGACTGTTCTGTTCCGGATTCTCTGGCTTGTTCAGGAGACAAAACTGAAATATCTCCTCCATCCTGATGAGACATTTCTGGACGGACAGATTCATCACTTGGGAAAGAAGAAAAACTCTTACCAACTTTACCTATGGCCACTATTTTTCCTTTTCCATTATTACCGAAAGTGACAAATCCTCCATTATACTCATCAAGCTTGATGAAGAACGTTGCCTTTCCGGTCATATGCCTAGAGCACCCACTATCTATATACCACATGGTCTTTTTGCTTGGATGCTAGGCACACCTACAAAATAAGCTCAAGTGACCTTAGGTATCCAAATCTTTTTGGATCCTTTGACGTCAAACCATCTTCTTTGTCCCAAGCCATTATAGTCACAAACAATTTTACAAACCTTATTTCCAATCATTATTTCTCTAAAGAAACATTGAATAGAAAAATGTCCATTCCGATTGCATAATCTACAAAATCTATGAGTTGCTGTTTTTATAAAGCTTGTTGGGTTTTGAAACCTTACATCATTTGAAGATGACGCCATGTTTGTAAAAGAAGGTTTTTCAACAAAGTTTGCAGTTTTATGAAAAACCCACCCAGCTTTATCATAAAGAGGTTTTTGACTAGCCAAGAGTTGATTTAAATTTTCAAAACTTTGTGCAAAGTTAGCTAAGTCTTCTTTAAGTCTTTTTATCTCTTTATGCAGCCAATCATTTTCTTCAAAATAGTTCAGATTTGCAGTCACAGAATGGTGGTATTCACAGCTTTTAAGTTCAGCTTTTAACCGCTTGTTTTTCTCAACAAGATCAACAGCAGTTTCTGCTTTCCTTAATTTATCTTTGAGGAAACCATTTTCAGCTCTCAGTATTGAAATTTGAGACTCAAGATCTTGGTTTTCACTTAGGAAACATTTAATCTTTCTAGAAAGATTATCAATCATAAGATGAAGGTCTTCAGTTGAGGGTTCATGAAATATTACCTCATCAACTATGTCGGCCATGAGGCATGTTTGAAACTTGGTTTCGGTTTCATCATCTTCATCAGAGTCATTTTCCAAGTGTTCCCAAGAAGCCATGAGACCTTTCTTCTTTACCTTTTTCGGCTTGTCCTCCTTCTTCAGTTCATTTCGGACAATCAGATTTGAAGTGTCCAGCCTCTTTACAATTGTAGCAGATTACTTTGCTGAGATCCTTCTTTGTCTTCCTTGAGCTGCTTCCTCTATTTTTCTCCTTCAGATTCACCATTTTCCTGAATTTCTTAGCAAACAAAACAAAATCATTTTTAGATGAGTTATCACTAGATTCATCATCTAGAGTTTCAAAAACAGATTTG
This sequence comes from Arachis ipaensis, assembly GCF_000816755.2. NCBI lineage: Eukaryota > Viridiplantae > Streptophyta > Magnoliopsida > Fabales > Fabaceae > Arachis > Arachis ipaensis. The sequence goes on from NC_029792.2 coordinate 15,698,221, forward strand.
AGAGCAATTCTTTTCTTTTTTGTATCTTTTTTCAAATAAGTGTTTTCAAAAGCAAGCAAATTTCTTCTCAAATCATCATGTCATATTATCAATGTTGCTACTTTCAGCTATCACTATTGCTTTTGTTTCCCACTCTTTTGTGAAACATCTCAAAATTCTTCTCACAAGCACAGATTCAGGATATGTGATTCCCATAGCATCCAAGCCAGTGATGATGATGTTGAATCTTTCGAACAACTCATCTATCATTTCTCCTTCCTTTATTGAGAACATTTCATACTCTCTGTTCAGCATGTCTATTATGGTCTTCTTCACTAAGGTTGTGCCTTCATGAGTGATTTGAAATTTGTCCCAGATTTCCTTTGCTATTGTGCATCTTAATACCCATCGGTATTCCTCGAAGCTGACCACGCAGTTGAGCAAGTTGACAGCTTTGGCGTTGAGTTCTACTCTCTTTCTGTCTTCCTCAGTCCAATCGACTTCACGCTTGAGAGTAACCACACCATCAGCTCTTGTAGTGGTAGGAAATTGTGGACCTTCAAGGATTATCTTCCAAAGTCTGTAATCTACAGACTGAAAAAATATCTTCATTCTTTCTTTCCAGTAATTGTAATTCTTTCCATTGAAGAATGGAGGTCTGTTGCTTGACTATCTTTCTGTCAGAGTATATGCCACCAGATTTGAGCCACTGTTAGCCACCATCAAGATCTTTTCTCCAAGCTGCAAAGCTTGATCTCTTTGAGACCAAGCTCTGATACCAATTGATGGTAATCAGTAGCTAAGAGAAGGGGGTTGAATCTTAGCCTCTTTTTACTGAGTATTACTTTCTGCCCTTTAAAATAGCTTCAGGAGATTTTTCTGCTTTTTGTCTCATAACCAGTCAAGAGACATTTTCTTTTTGTCTCGTAACCAGTCAGGAGATATTTTTCGATTTTGTCTCCTATGCAACAGAAACAAAAATGGAGTATAAGAGAAAGAGAGAATCACACCAAGAAGTATCCTAGTTCAGCTGCTAAGTGCAATGTAGTCTACATCCAGTCTCCATCACAACAGTGACAAAATTTCACTATAATCATCTTATTACATACACTAATTCTTCCTAGGAACTACCCATTCCTATCTGGGACAAGTCCAGAATCTATACCCAAAACTGAACTTGACTTGGTCACCTACCAAACTTTCAACTGCTAAGTGCTAACCCAACTTGCAAGGGGATTCCCAGATAATTATGATACACAACACAGATGTACAAAGGACCTCTAAGACATCTATGGCTTTTTCTTTGATTTTGTACTCTGCCTTTTTCCTCTCACTGGCTTTTTCTTACAAACCTCACTCTGTTTGCCTTTTTCACCATGAGAGTTAGACAGACAAAACTAAAGAAAAGAATACAAAATGCAACACATTAAAGGAGAAGAACTTTTGTTAGCTTGGGTAGCAATGAGAACTCTGTGCTTACTCTCCTTGCTTCAACCCTTGGCCGTTCACCCTTATTATAGAAGGGAAAGCTTCCAAGGTGAAACGGTTCAACCAAGCCACTTTCTTCTTCTTCAATACCAAGGCCGGTTCGGATAGAGAGAAGAGAGAGAGGGAAACCGAAAGCAAAACTGACATGCAAGTACCTCTCTCAACCTTTCTCAACAAGCTTCTTCAATCTGAGCCCTTGATCTTGTCTTTGTCTCCAAGAAAGCACTCTGACCCTTGATGAACCTCTGATCCTTGACAGCTCCATCTATTCCATTTTTGCTTCTTCCTCCACGTAGCTCCAGTAGCTACCTTCTGTGATGGATGAACAAAAGTGGAAACAAACTTCACCTCAGAGATCTTCTTCTCTACCCGAAACGGATTGCTACTACTTTAGGCATGGAGATCTTAAAGTTTCTTCACCACATCTTGCCTTAAGTGGAAAAGATCTCAGCCACGCCATGCCTTGGATCTTTTTTTTTTGCAAGGGCCATCATCACCTTAGCCTCTTGCTTGTTCCTAGCCTCTCTGTGATTTTTACTGATAGCTTCTACCATCTTCTTCTCTGATAGAAGTGACACTCTAAAAATAAGAGAGAGAAGAGAGAGAAGAGAAAAGGAAACTCTGGAAGCAATAAATACAATTAATCAAATTAAATCCCACTTCCATTCCCCTATGCATAGTAACGTGTGAGGCAATAAAAGCAATCAAATCAATTTTGATTTTTCTCTTTCCTGTTACCAATGCATTCAATTAATTTAATTAAAATTTGGATTCTACCAAATCAAATGGGTAACCGAACCATGCTTCAATAAAGTTGAACCCCTTTGTTTTGGGATCAACGTATGGCATCCTTGGGCCACTTTCTTCAACAATTTGTTTCATCAAAAATGGCCCTGAGGTTTTTGGGCTTTTCTTTAATTCAAACCTCAGAGACCTGAAAGATCCAAATTGTCACCAAGCAAATTAAATCATACATCAATTTAGGCTTATGTGACTTTGGTCCAACAAAAATCTGCACACCAACAAAATTATTAAACAGCCAATTTGAATCAAACATCAAATTAATAATTTTGTAATTAATATTTTTAATAATGTTTGATCATCATAACAATTTGAAGTTTTCCAAACTCAACAACTATCATGAGGAACATTGTTGTGATTATTATGATTATTATTTTTTTTGCAGGCTATCAGGAATTTGTTGCCTAGAAAAGTAGATCCGCCAGAGACCTTTAACGAGGTAGCTGCAGTGTCACTAGCAGTCATTGAGTTTCAACACATTTCGCGAGTAGGCAAAATGAGAGGTCATTCTGCACTACTAAGTACCTTGGTGGAATGCTGGAGGCCGGAGACTCACACATTTCATCTTCCAGTCGGTGAAGTGACAGTGACGCTGGAAGATGTAACCTATATTCATGGCCTCCCGATTAATGGGGATCCCGTTATGGGTAGGTCAGACAGCAATCACCAACTTTTGGTGGAGAACTGCATTGCGTGTTTCGTTCAGGAGCCCGGCCCGCAAGATCACGTGCAGGGGAAGGTTAATCTTGCATGGGTTCGGCGGTGCAGAGACATCAAGCCATGTGACACTCAGTCGAAGTATCGTTGCACAAGGTTAACAGTGTAAATGGAACCATCTTGCATTTCGCGAACCTCAAACATCTCCTTCCGCCTGTCGAACTGGTTGACCACAATATTTCCTGTATGTCGAAAGCTTTCTTCAACTCTCTTCGTTGCAAATTCTGAATACGTGAATCCATTGCGGACACGCTCATGAGCCTCGGCGCTCTTTCGAGTAAACAATTCATTCAGCTGATAGAAAGTAGATCTAACAATGGCAGTCACAGGAAGGTTGCGTGCACCCTTTAGGACAAAATTTATGCACTCTACCAAGTTTGTCGTCATATGTCTCCAACGATGACCCCCATCGAATGCCAACACCCATCTCTTAACACCGATGTCATCGCACCATTGAGTATATGTCTCACCCCGCTTTTTAAGCCTCTGGTAGTTTTTTTTGTACTCCTGTTCCGTCCTAGAATAGCCCGTTCAACAATTCATTTAATCTTAAGCAGAAACCACAAAATTACTATACCATAACAGCAAAATGAAATACCTGTGTTAACCACCAGTTTATGCAAATACGGAGCCTTGAACCTCCTTAAAAAGTTAGACCCGATGTGCTTGATGCAGTACATGTGCCACACTCTTGGTGGTGACCATGCACCATTACTGCGAGCAACTGCAGCGTCAATAGAGGTATGGAGGTCAGAAAAAATGCCCATGCCATCAATCGTAACAACATATCTCTGCAAATTGATAAAAAAAAAAAAACTCCCACGCATCTGCCATCTCACCCTCGACTATCGCAAATGCAATGGGCACAATATTTTGGTTCCCATCTTGTGCAACCGCAACCAGAAGTGCACCTTTATATTTACCATAAAGGTGCGTGCCATCAACCTGCACCAGTAGCTTGAAGTGTCTGAATGCTATAATACATGGATAGAAGCTCCAAAAAATGCGGTGCAGTACTCTTACACCTTGAACCTCCTCACTCTCACGGTAAACAAGGAGCATTTTAATTTGCACACGAGACCTTGGCATCTTTACAATCATTGCTTTCGACCATATTGGTAGAGTCTGGTAAGAAACTTCCCAATCATCGAAAACTTTTGCGACAGATTTCTCCTTTGCCATCCAAGCTTTGCGGTAACTTACAGTGTAGTTGAACCTGGATTGAACTTTAGCAATAATAGACTTCACCTTTATCGACGGGTCTGCTTCGACCAACGGTCTAATAGCCTCTGCAATTGTGTCTGAGTCCAACTTGGCATGATCTTGTGAAATTGTTCCCATGGTGCACGTGTGTTTGCCATTATATCTTCTGATCTCCCAACAAGCTTTCTTTCGAATCAAGCTAGCTCGGATAAGCGAATCACAACCTGCACCATAACCCTTGCATTTCGCATAGAATGTCTGCGGCTCAGACTCATACACAGTGTAATCAAGTCCTCTAGAGATAGTGTAGCTTTTGATTGCAGATATCATCGACTCTCTCGAACCAAATTCCATTCCGACACTAAACTCACCATCTTCTGCCGCAGCGTTCCCTTCACCTACGACATGCGCACCACCATCAGTCAGACAAGGCAAATAAAATAAACACCGTAGGTAACTTGAATTAATAATCATAACATACCCATGTTCGCATACTCAGGAAATACTGGGACATGCATGGCTTCGAGATCTAGAGTCCGCATAAAAAATGGAACACCAAACGGATGCTGGCTTACAATTGCATCCCTTCATTCTACACTGCTGGATTGCCTGCTAAGTCTCCATCATCATTTTCATCATCGAATTCATAGTTGGCTTCGAACTCCTCTTCACTGTCATTATTATCTTCTTCCCAATCTATATCCCTGAGCTCATCAACATTGACCTCCTCGCGAACCGCACCCGACCCCGACTGCTGTTTGAACTCAACGTATAGCTCTATCATCGGCATGTGAAATCGAGTTTGTTGATAAATATATAACATCTGCTGCATGCTGCCATCGTCAGTGATGGGAATCATTTGAAACTGTATCAGCCCACCAAATACTTGTATAAGATTCTTGTATAAATGTTGCTCACCCTTTTCGAAATGTGGCTTTGAATGTTATTATAAAGCCCATTTTACAACTCTACAAAACTCATAGTACATGGAATAGCAAATGACAACGAACATTCACAAACAAAAGTCACTCCTTAATATGTGTTTGGTATAATTGAACCGTTATAATACACTCGCAATTTACAATACTTTCCATAACTTCAACCTCACCTAATCCGACTTTTTTGACACAACTTACTACCAAAAAAATTTTAAACTACCACATATGTGCAAGAAAGAAGAATAGGAGGAGTAGAAGTGGAGTGAGGCATTTTGAACGAGTGTTGCTTTGTATTTATAGGGAGGACTCTCGAATAAAATATTTTTTTATACAAAATGTAACCTGCGTTTTATGTTTTCCACAAAAAAAATCTGACATCTTCAAAACGCAACCCGCGTTTTGGGTCTTCTAAAAATAAAGCTAGCGCAAAAAAGAAAACGCATCCTGCATTTTGTTATGTCCAAAAAAAAAATAAAAAAATGCCCATCACTAAACACAGACTGCATTTGGGCTTCAACAAATAAAAAAAAATTAAAAAGCTTCCAACAAACAAAATGCACCCTGCGTTTGTTTTATATGTTGAAAAAAAATCAAAAAATAAAGAAAAAGTAAAACGCAGGCTGCGTTTTGAACTGACACCATAGCAGTGAAAATGTTGTCCATACGTTCATTTTAATGCATTTCACCAATGTGTTTTCCATAACGAAAAAAATGAGCCAAAAAAAGATCACACCTTTCCAGGATCATTCAAATAAATATAATATATAGTAGGGGTTAGTTTGAAATTATTTTTGATAGAGCATAAGGACATCAATCCCATGCCCAAAGCACCATCGTATATTACTATTTATTTACTATCACAGAAATCGTCTTTGCAAACGACACATGTGCTTGTGGAATAATTTATTAGCAGCCACTAAGATATAAAGACTTCTAAAACGTCCTTTTTCAAGATAATTTTTTAGTTAAAATTTAATA
>NC_029792.2:15704354-15721741 GCF_000816755.2 Arachis ipaensis
ATAAAAATTTAATATATATAATAGATTAAACTGTGTTATTTTTGTCAAAATTAGATCAGATAAATTAATTTGACCAAAAAATCAGTGAACTAAATCTTAAATCAGTCTAAATTAATATTTTTTATAAAAAATATTTACAATACCTTTATTATAGAAAATAACTAAAATATTCTTATTATACATTTATATATATATATAGCTGAATTCTATTATACCCTTTGTAAAGTAACATGTAACTTACCCTGTGTGATGTGTCACTTTTTAATTGGTTATTAGGTTAATCATGGTTAGACTATTTTATAATTAAATTAGTTTTTAAAATGGGTAATTATCACTACAACATTTTGGGTCTATATGGCCACGTTTTTTTTGTCACAGTAAAAAACCATGACCATAAACCCTCTATAGTCACGATTTTTTACCGTGACAAAAAAAAAAGCTATGATCACAGTTTTTAGAAAAAGAGTGACCATAGAGTACCTATGGTCATGGTTTTTTAAAAAAGAGTAGTCTAAAATGGTCTATGGTCACGGCTTTGGGGGTGACCTAAAGGGGTCTATAGTCATAGTTTTTCAAAAAAATGTGACCTAAAAAGGTCTATGGTCACAGTTTTGTGGGTGACTTAAAGGGGTCTATGATCACGGTTTTAGAGAGTGGCCTAAAAGCGTCTATGGTCACAGTTTTGGGGGAGACCTAAAGGGGTCTATGGTCACAATTTTTTACAGTGACCAAAAAGGGTCTATGGTCACAGTTTTTCAAAAAAGGGTGACCTAAAAGGGTCTATGGTCACAATTTTGAGGGGTGACCTAAAGGGTCTATGATCACGGTTTTGAGGAGTGGCCTAAAAGGGTCTATGGGCACAATTTTGGGAGGTGACCTAAAGGGGTCCATGGTCACGGTTTTGGGAGTGACCTAAAAGGGTCTATGGTCACGATTTTTCGAAAGATACACGACTTGGTCACGTTAGTCCTTCCGTCAGTTGGACGATGACGTGTCATGTTAAGTGCCACGTGGCAGATCAGTGACACATGGCACGCCACCTGGCAGGCCAGTGACACGTGGCATCACTTGACATATAAAAAAGTTTTTTATAATCAAAATAGTCCTTGAAAGTCCAATCATAAATCATTTTCATCCCTCAAATTCTAAAAATTAGTCAAACTAGTCCTTAATAGGATCCTCTTAAGAGCACTATTCATAAACAACGATTCCGAAGGTTCATCTCCTAAAAATTCAGTATCAATAGCAGCATTAGCCATCAAAAGGTGAAGTTAAAAAATTGAACTCCGAGCTGAAACACTACTACATAATAATATCTACCCATTCAATCAATCCAAATCAAAACACCATTACATTTCAACAGAAAATCCTGCTATTTCTGAGGAAGAGTGGAAGTTACAGACCATCTATTTGTAAAAAGTACTGACTGAAAATGGATATTGATCCTCTTATCCGCACTCTGCACTCTGCACTCCGCACAATGCTTTCGGTGGCAGTTTCTTCTTATCCGCACTCGGTGCCCTTTCACTTTCACTTCTCCACTTACTTCACTTCTCAGCCTCAACACTCATAGGTGTATAACATTGTAACTTTTCAAGGTAAGTAAACTGCTAACTAAACACCTCAGTAAGACAAGCTTTAGAGAAAAAAGGTGGATTCTAGAACAACATTTAGATGTGAAACAAGTGACTATGAAGTATGAACTTAATTGAAGTGACAAATGTTAACCTTAGAAATCTTGATATAATTGAAGGGTTGTTAACTGATCATACCATATTTGAACAAGTCTTGAGGGAGTGGCTGGAAATTGCTGGCAATGGCATATATAATTCCGAGTACAGCAGCAGTTGTGATGTGATGCTGCCAAAATAATTAACTCAGAACCAAAGTTATAAAAGCAAATAAGTGAGAGGTAGGTATTTGGTATTAGCATACCCCTGATCTAAAAAGAGTAACTCTGCTTTCTCATCCATACTAAGCACCTCAGGTCGAATTCCCAGATATGGAAGAGCTGTGGCCTCAACCAAACCTGTCAAAACAAAACTGCCTGGGAATAAATTGGTGGATTAAAATTAAAATCCTATTATTAGGATGTGGTTAGTTCCACGATAAGGTTTTGAAAACACACCCTAATCCACAAGCGAGAGAGGTTAGTGTAACGGTTTGCCATTCCCAAGGTACCTCCCATCGGCTGAGAAGAGGCCAATTGGTATTGGGTTTGTTAGGTGCGTTGAAGAAGCAAACAGAATGAAGATTCCGTGGAGTAGGTGGAGAAGTGAAAGTGAAAGGGCGCCGATGAGTGTTGAGGCTGAGAAGTGAAGGGGAGTGGAAGAGGGAGGAAGAGAGAGAAGAAGAAGAATCTGCCACCGAAAGCATTGTGCGGAGTGCGGAGTGCGGATAAGAGGATCAACTGCCAGCCGCAGCCGAGGGAACCTCTGATGCTGTGATTGGGATTGAGCCGGAGAACGAGCTGCCCAGAGCATGTGCCGTCGAGAAAGGGTGCGAAGAAGGCGGCGATGAGGTGAAGGTCTTTGGTGGTAGCAGCTGCAAAGTGGAGGAGGTTGTGGACGAAATTGTGGTTGGAGAAGGAGCTAAATTGGGGGAAGGTGAAGAAGAACCTTGCATTGATGAATTGCAATGTTTGGGAATTGAAGATGATGCAAAGAAGAATAAGAAGAAAAACTGTGAAGAAGAAGAGAAGAACGGCGACGTTTCAAGGCTAGGAGAGCCTTCTACCAAAACGGTGTCGTCTTGGTTGTCTGCCACGTTGGCAGTTAACGGCCCACGTCAGTGGCCGTTTGCCAACTCAGCTACGGAGATGACGGAAGGACTAACGTGACCAAGTCGTGTATCTTTCGAGGACGATTTTGATTAATTTTATCTTTCGAGAACCAAAATGGAGATCGGGGTATCTTTCAGGGACGATTTTGACTATTAACTCTATAACAAAAGTATGGTATTTGACCTTTTCAAAAAAAATTTCCAATATATTTAAAAAATAAACTATGGACTTTTCGAATCTTTTTATAAAAACTTCAGAGGACGATGACAATCTAGTGCTAAGCTTGTTCTAGGATTCTTTTTATTTCCAAATTGCAGTATAAAACTCTATAATCGTGGCTGCTCGCAGCAATAATAATTAGGGCTACATATTCGAATTTCCTACCAAACAAATTTAAATTAAAATATAGAGTAGTAAATCATTGAAAATGTACTCGAAAAATTCAAGTGTCTAAAAAAATAATTTTAAAAGGTAGAAAAAAAGGTAAAAGAGCTATAAAAAATTTGAAAATTTTGACAAAAAAAATAATGAATTAATCATCAAATAACTGTTTTCATTGATTAAAAATACTGCATAATATCTTATAAAATTTACATATAAACATTGTACTTGTCATGTCAATACTTTTTTTTCAACAAAGACAGAGTTATTTATATTTAGTTTTTTTCAATATCTAAAATTTTCGTAAGTTCTTTTTAATTTTTATCTTTCAAAATTATTTTTGTTAGTCGTAAATTTTTGGAGGAATTTTTTATAGTTTCTTCCTAAATTATTCTAATAATTATTTGTGTGTTCTATTCTATCAATTTTAAGTTTTTTTTTATGAAAAGTAGTTTTATAATATAGTGTAAAATCTTCTATGACTTAAAAATTTAGAATTTGACCTTTGTTAATATAAAAAAAAAAATCAGCATAAGACTAATAAAAAAATCTCAAAAGTATTTACACAATTTCAAGAGATACTTACTTAAAAAAATATATTAACTAAAAATATAACCATTTATATCAATTTTTTGTTATCAATTCAATTTTAAAAAGAATGGATTCATGATACAAATATATTACATTCAGCTTTCCACTTGTAATATTTTAATCTGCATTTCAATTGGGTATTTATAATATTTAGGACTGTGGTATATTTGTGATATTTAAATCCCGTTTACTTTATCTTTAGTTTACTAATTGTATGTTTTCTGCCCAAATATCAATTGCAAAAAGAAATTCTTTATCTATCAGAATACAAAATTAAAGAGGGGATAACAAAAGTTTGGCATTCTCCGTCATTTCATTAATTACTAACACAAGGGTAGAGTATACGTAGTACAAAAGCAAGTATAAAGAATTAAACTAAATTAAAGCGGTAGTATTTTGTAAGTATAATTATATCTGAACAAAAATACAGAAACATTAAATTGAGAGAGAAATAAAATAAAAAAACAATACTTCACATTTTTTAATCATTGAGATTTTATTGAGATTTTTTAATCATTGTTTAAGATATAGTTTTTGTTTGGAGAACGATATTGTCGACACTTTTGAATTTGATAATACCACGTCTTTCTTATGTATATTTTAAATTATTATTTATTTTATTAATTTATTTTTATGATAATTTAAAAATAATATATAATAAAAAAATAATGATATTATGACAGAATCTAATAAATATAATAAAAATGCTATTCGTATACTAAAATTTTAGTCAACACTATTTATGCAAAGACTGATTATTAGTTTGATATCTTCCAGACTGAAGTCCCGACAATGTGTGACTAGATCAATAGGATGAAGTATGACAAGTGGACTCATCACTAAAATGAGGGTCGTAGATTCAGCCATATAACTACAAATATTCTGAGTCTGTTAATTCGGTGCTCAAAGGTGTCAGAAACTTTTTAGTTTGCTCTTTGGTAAAGTTAACTTATAGGAGATTGGCAAAACTCTTTGTTCTTAAGAGAAGAGAGGCTGAGATACAGTTGGTAACAGATCAACAATTTTGTCAATCACTTGTGAAAATAATAAAGACAAACCTAAAGGTATCGAGATGTTTCATGATGACACTATATGATACAAATAATTCAGAATTTAACGTAGCCGAGACTATTTCAACAGATAATTTCTCACACGGTATTTACAGAGTCTTGTTGAAAAATCAAACTTGCGATTACGGGTATTTTCAGGTCTTTCATTATCTATATCACTATGCAGTTACTTGTTGTTTCATATTTCCACCTGAGTTACGTAACATATGTCCATGAGGTTTTTTAGATCTTTTATATTTTTATTTTTATTTTTCAGATAGGATATTTCTTGCATTGAAGAGTAAAGTATCGTTTTTGTCCCCAAGGTTTGGGGTAAGTCCCAAACGTTTGGGGTAAGTCCCAAAGTTATCCCTAACGTTTTAATCATTCTATTTAAGTCTCTAACGTTTTAAAATTGACTCAATGTTGTCCTGCCTTTAGGGATCCGTTAACAGAATTATTGATGGTGGGACAAAATTGAGACGATTTTGAAACGTTAGGGACTTAAATAGAATGAAAACGTTAGGGACAAAAACGATACATAAAAATAAATTTTAATTTAATTTTATCTTTCAATAATATTAATTTTTTTACTGTATATAGTATTCAATTATTTTTTAATTGCATCTAAATAAATTACACTTAATCACATTACTTTCATTTTAAATAAATTTATTTTTTTATAATTTTAAAGAATTTTGATACATTAGAGACAAAAGGTATAATTTATATTTTATTGTATATATATTATTTTTTTTCTTTTCTGCAAGTTTATATACTAATCATTCTACAAACATTTCATGATAACTAAAAATCTTTAAGAGTAAAATTATAAAAAAATTAATTTATTTAAAATGAAAGTAATATGATTAAGTGTAATTTACTTAGATGTGATTAAAAAATAATTGAATACTATGTATAGTAAAAAATGATATTATTGAAAGATAAAATTTAAATTTATTTCTATATATCATTTTTGTCCCCAACGTTTTCATCCTATTTAAGTTTCTAAAGTTTCAAAATCGTCTCAATTTTGTCCCGCCGTTAATTCTATTAACGGATCCCTAATGGCAAGATACACAACTAGAAAATGGATTAATACAGACAGATTTACAGACAGATTTAGTCTTTATTACAGACGAATTTTTGGTTACCGACGAAATTACCGATGGATTTTGTCCCTCTGTAAAAACCCCGTCGGAAATTATTTACCGACAAATTTTTTTTCCGTCGGAAAATTACAGACGGATTTTTACCAGTTACCGACGGATTTTCCCTCTGTAAATTCTCCATCCATTTCCTGAAGGCGACGAACTTTCAGACGGATTTTTTGTCTGTAATTACAGACAGATTTTTAGACGGATTTTTTGTCTGTAATTACAGACGGATTTTCTGACAGATTTTTCGTCTGTAATTTAAACCTTGAAAAATCATCTCACACTCTGATTACAGACAGAAAATCTGTCTTTAAATCTGTCAGTAAGGTAAAATAGAATTTTTTTAGATTTTTTCATTGCAAAATAAACTTGTTTTCAAATAAAATAAATATAAATTTAAAATACTATAATAAACAAGCAAGTCAATATAATTCAAAACATAAAGAAAATGTATTGATACATCAACTATAATTCTCAATGTATTTTTCAACCATACTAAAAGCTGTGTTATTCTCCATACTAAAACAGAAATTGGAAAATGCCAAAAATCTCCATATCAGTTTAGACCTCAGTTACAACAATCTCTCAAGTGAAAACTCAGCTTCTCTTGGGAATCTATTGAAATTAGATGCACTTGATCTTTCCCACAATCAACTCACTGGAGAAGTCCCTCTATGAGTTGGTGACATGAGCAGCTTGGGAGTGCTTGATCTCTCCTACAACCACCTTCAAGAAAAATTGGAGAATTTTAAATGAGTTTAGAAGAGAGACAAAATAACTGAAACAGATCCCTACATCGGGAACACAAAATAGCATGAACAATAGAGAATTTTAAATGAGTTTAGAAATTAAAAGCCATGGTTAATTGGTTTTTCCAGATAAGCTAGGCTTCAATTCAAATGATGATCATATACTAATACCTAGAGCTAGTAAGCTACTAATGTTGTCAAATTGTCTCTGATATTTACGGTGCATGCCGGCCGGACAAGTCGAACTCAGACAAGTGCATTGCTGTTGCCGAAGATTTGCATGGATTGGTACAAGTCTTGAACCAACTCCATAGGCAGCAGGACAAGACCATTGTTCTCCAGCAGCTGACTGGCAGATGCAGGATTCTCTTCAAGAAGTTTCCCCATCATCTCTTCAAGTGGTTCATTCAGCTTCTGCTGGTCAATATAATGCCCATAACCCTGCTAATCAAACAAAACAAGATATTCAGTCCATGAATTTGGCACTCTGGAGGGGCAGATATTTGATATTTCTATGGGGCAGAATTTGGGCTAGCACATGAATTCATAATGATTTTGTGTACATTATTATCTTCTAAGGTTAAGGACAAGACATATACCTCATGGAAAACCAGTGGTATAGCAGTTGATTCAGCTTGTAGTCTACTTCCACTTAGTTCCTGTAAGGAACATATGCTATGTTTTAATTTGCAAGTTGACAAATCAAGTTAAGTCTATATACTTGACCAAACCCGTTGTTAGTAAACACTGCAAAATGGTCCTTTGCTTTAATTTAATGTTCTCCACTTTGGTCTGATGGTATGGCCCCAATTTATTATTTTTCCTAAATGAAGGATAATTCTTTCAAGGGGAAAGAAATCACTGAACCTCATTTTGTGTTCACATGCAGCCAAACTTCTAGTTTGTTCATTCTGACATCATGTTAATGCATTTGATATGATAGTACGATAATAATTATAAGCAAAACTGTTATATATGTATGAGAATGATTGAGGCTGAGAAAATTGAGACAATCCAGAGTTAATAGGTACCTTTAATTGAAGCTGCAAATATTTAACATGGTCGATAATGTCGTCCAGTATATAAGCTTGACTACCCTACAGATTAAAAATCAATTGTCCATAGAAATGTGATGGCATTAAATATATATGATCAGCCAAAGTATTACTCACAGATAAGAATGGTAAGATATTTTTGAAAGACCCGTTTTGTTTTCATGCATGCAAGAATCAAGATGTTATACTTTCCAAGATTATCTATTCAATGTTAGGAGTATTCCATGTTCTTAAAGCAGAACCTACCAATAAAGGATGATAGATTAATACATACCATGTCAATGTTTCTGCAAATACTTGCAACACTTGAAAGAGTTTTTGTTTACATTTTTAAAATTAGTTTAAGGAGTCAAAGGGAACATCACACTGATTAATGTTGCATTGACAACTTACTACAAATTACCTCTGCTTGATTTGGAAGCAAGTCGTGTAGTGCTTTCAGAATATCAGCAATCCATGGAGCTGGTTCATTGTCACATCTAACGAACAAATATCTAGAACCATACTGCCAGATGAAATGGCATCTAAAACACACAGGCACCAAATAAGTAAAAGTGAAACTAATAGGATTTCGAGCAGAGCCAAGATCTAGAACCATACTGCCAGAATGATCTACAAGATCAAATTCTGTAGATGCATCATTTGCAACATTATTATCATCCAATGGCCAGCAAACATCAGGACTCTTCTGAGACTTGAGAAGTCTCATCACAGGGCGATATATCAAGAAAGCAACCTATGTCCAGGAAAATAACAAGCAATAAAAAATAAACAAGTTCAAGCATAATAAATTAATAAATGTTGCAGGTGAAGGGATATAAACAGTTTTCGTGATAAAATCAAGCAGTAGTTATCATGAAATCATGCCCTAAGTTTACAAGACAAAAGTATATAGAATGAGAACACAGACCTCAGGGTCCAGGTGGTAAAGGTGGACCAGGTCATTAAGCGATGGAATGAGTGCAGCATAATTTCAATTTTTTAGGAAAGTATGAAAACCTGCAATAAAACAAGCTCAATTCCTTGCTCAACAAATATCATTTGCTCATGAAAACATTCCCCATCTAGTCCCTTTGGAGAATAAGTCAAATACGTCATAATGTTCTACACTACAAGAATCAAGTCGAATCACTACATGTTAAGGAAGAGAGCATATTATAACTCTGAGCAATAAAACTGAAGTGAAGACAGCAACCAATACCTGCTACCATTATGTGGCACCATTGATTTGCATGCTTGATCATCTCCGGTGCAACCATTTGCAATTGACACTAGACCTGCCACTGATGGTAGTGCCAAACTTCAAAGAGTCACTAGACCTTGAAGATAATGCCACCCATGAAAAGGACAGACCTACTAGGGAGGAGAGACTATTTCTTCCTGATTTGCATATAGAACAAAGCCCACAATATGCCACAAATTTATTACTTTGACATTTCTAGTAATTAATCGCTAACTAGCATACAAGTCTATAGAAAAAAAATCAACTGCTCATGGCTAGTCACATTACTTAAAGGAGTTCAAAATGGAAATTAGAATGTATTTACCTGCTCCATTTCGTAAATTAGAATGTTGCCAATCCATTACTGAGTTAATTTTGGCTCTTCTAGACAGCTCAGTTGGATACCTGATGAATCAAAATGGAAGATGTTATAATTTATTAAGTTATTTATTCTAATCTCTGTCACCCTAATCTGTCCTTTCAATGAACATACAGAAATGAGGGAAATGAACCCAAAATCGTGTTTTACTAATGGACAAAGTAATGGTTCAATTGTGAAATCTACAAGTTCCCAAGTAATGAGTACTCTATAAAGATTGGAACAATAGCAGTTCATCAGGTCACAAGAAGCATATGAGATGGTTCTACTAACAAATAGAGATAGATAGATAGATAAGTACCCATGGAAGTTAGTAGCACAACAAAGAATAAAATCAAATGCAGCAGAAACCCACCATCATTATTGCTGCTTCATTGACAAGGTTTCTTATATCTGCTCCTGAGAATCCAACAGTTCAAAAGACAAGCTGTTGATGTAAGAAATCAATGTATGAGTTCAATGGAAAAGAGAGAAGTGAATTTGAATAGATAAGCAATATACCTTTTCAAAATCAACATCCTCTGCAAGTTGCTTTCCAGAACTATGCACACCAAAAATTTAGACTCTTTGCTTGGCATCAGGCAAACCAATGTACAGTCTTTGATCAATTAAGTAATCAAGAACTGTCATTGAGTTGAGGAAGAGAAGAGGCTTCAATTCACAAAAATTATATGAACATGAAAATGCAGTGTCTGAAGAGAAAATTTGAAAAAAAGAAAACAGTAAGAATTGAAGTAGAAGATGATGATGGAGAAGGAAGAATACCTCTTCCTTATGTCTGATAATTAAATTATGGCTCAACATTTGAAGTTAATGGAATAAATATTAGAATAATAAATTTAAAAAAATAAAATTCTGCAAACATAAAACCTAAATAAACTCCATTTATTCTACTTTTAAATTTTGGCAAAGTGAAATTGGCCTAACATAACATCCCTCATTCCCTCCAAACTTAAAGGTATTAGATCCTTTAAGCTGTAGTGTTTTTCTTTTCTTCCCCCAATTTGATTACTCCGTTAACACTTTCCAAATTCTTTTTCTCTTTATGATAAATTTTAACTGAAAAAAGCTTCGAGATAAAAATAGATAAAAAGTATTGGTTCATTAAATACTGATCATTGAAGCTTCTTATAGCTATGTAAAGTTATATTAACTATGAAGTACCCTTTGCAACAAAAGATATGAAATTTGAAATAGGATGAGAGAGAGAAGTTTAGGTTCAATTGAGCAATCTAACATATCAGGTTGGGAGCAATTAATTTACTTTCTTCCTCAATGTTTATATAAAAATGTAAAAATCAGTACTACCAATGAAACAGAAATTGAAATAGTAAGCACAAGCAGTAGCACACAAACAATGAAACAAACCTTCTGATCCTCATGTTTAAGCTTAGTTTGATCATTGGAGTCTACAACTACAAGTTCCCCATTCTCAGTCCTATTATTTGATAAATAGGAGAGTGAGTGAGTGAGAGATAAGGTATATTTGATAAATAAGAGAGTGAGTGAGTGAGAGATAAGAGAGTGAGAAAGAGAGTAACTTGAGGTTAAATCAAAGGCATGATGATAGTGCTGTTGTTGAAAGACAAGAGCAACGGCAAGATCAGAATCAATTAAACGCGTTGTTGTCTTTGGAGTTGTGTTAGTGTCATCTTCCCTGTTTCAAAAACACTGAAAAGAATGAGTTATCTGTCTGTAATTCAGCAGATTCAGACAAGGACAAAAAGGAGGAGCCAAAATCAAGTCATAACAAGAACAGGAAGGAACAAGAATATGCATGCAAACTCCAGATAAAATATCTCAGCAATTCAAATATATAGTTCATAAACAAACTTCATTCTATACTACAATCATAAAAATTATGTTTCAGATTACACAAATTACAGGAATATACAAAATTCATACCTTAGAATTTAGAAACTCCGTTCTCTGCAGCAGCAACAGCTGATTTGCAAATATAAGAGCTCTCCTCGATCGTATTCTTTGATTTTCAACTTCAATCAAAATAGGGAAGGGATAGGATTAGGGCTAGGGATCATGAAATCGGAACAGAATCACAATGGAAGGGTTAGGGCTAGGGATGAGAAGGAGGCGGAGGCATACCTGAACTAACAGCGATGATAAGAGACGATGACAAACCTCCGACGAGGAGAGAAGAAGCAGCGTGAGAGTGGCAGCGGAGGGAGCTCGTAAGACAAGAGCACGGCCGAGAGAGCTCGTGTGACGACGAAAGGAGCAACCGCATTAAGAGCGGTAGTGGAAGGAGCTCGTGCGTCGCGAGCGGCGGCGGCGGCGACAGTGGAGGAAGTCACATCTTCAATGGAGAGAGAGAAAGCATTGGAGTAATTCAAGGAGAACGGGGAAAAAAGTGAACTGAGGGATTGGGAGTAAAGTGACCCATCTCTTTATTTTAATATTTCCGACGGAAAAGTTTAAATTACAGACAGATTTTCTGTCTATAATAATTTAATAAAATGCAGCATTTTTGTTCATTTAATTACAAACAGATTTTTTGTCTGTACTTATTTTTCACGAAAAAAAATTAATTTTTCCGACAGAATTATCGATGGATTCTCTTTTCCATCTGTAATTTAGGCTAATTCATTTTTTTTGTTTTCCGACAAAAAATTCCTCTGAAATTCCGTCTGTATTTCTGTGGATAAAATTCGTCTGAAATATCCGCCTGTAATAACTAATTTTTTAGTAGTGATAACATTGAGTCAGTTTTAAAACGTTATGAACTTAAATAGGACGATTAAAACGGCAGAAACAACTTTAAAACTTACCCCAAATATTGAGGGTAAAAACGATACTTTACTCTTTCATTGAATAATCTCTTCTGGAGTGCTTTGAAATCATATGTTTTCAATACGATTGTGGAATGCTCGATGAAAACAAAGGTTTTCATGAATGATGTCGGTGGAGACTCAAACTTAGTATTGCAACATGTTAAACAAGCCATAAGCTTTCATTAATTACACTTATTATTAGTTTATTAATAATTATTTTAATTAATAATCACTTTAATTAATTAAATAACTTCCTATTATATATACTTGCAATTTTCTAAAAAAAGTTTAAAATTACATATTAAAATTTATTTAAATATTTTTTAATTTGCAAAAAGAATTTATCATAGTTTAGTGGTTTGAATTAACTAGTTTATAAGATTAAAAATAATTAATATCAATCAAGATAATACAATTAAATTCCTCCATTCAAAATTGAACAACTCATAAAGGATATACAATTCTCTAATTGAGGAATGGCTAGAGAATTCACTCACTTTTTAACAAGACAAAATAAAAAGGAATCTTGTTTGGTACATAGCTGTCCACTTGGCCACACATTTTTCACATTTGAAAATGGGCATCCAGCTAGGGACATTATTAACTCATCTCCCTTTATTTGCATGCATGAGTGAACCATATTCTATATATAGTTATTGGTTCTTAACTCATTATTATCGTTGATTAACTAGTACCATACATGTCTTTTTTGGCTTCGGTTCCAGTGATGCCTTCGACTCAACATGCCCCTTCTAACTCAAAGCGGCGCTATGTAAATTTTGCTCCTAGCATTTGGCATGATACTTTCTTGAAATATGCTAATTCCGAATCTTTGGTATGTTATTTAATTTTGTATATGCATATATACATATATGATAAAATATGAGTATTGATATATCTATATTATCGTGGTATATCTTTTTGAATTTTTACATATATTCAAAATATGGATTAGTATCTGATCTAATACTTCTATGCAACAGACTCAAAATAATGCTTGGATAAGTGTTGTATTAGAAGGGTGTAAAGTGAATAAATTATAAGTAGTTTTAAGTTTAACAAGAATAATAATCCCTAGTTATATAGAAGTAGTTATTTATAATTTTTTTTGTTATTAAAGTTATCTATAATCCTAGATGGTATTTCTAACGGAAAAGAAAAAAAAAATTTACAGGCAAAACCATGTGTGAGATAGCCCAAGAACAATTATAAATTGAATTTTGTTATACATTTAAATATTTTTATCAACCAAATCTAATTAAATTGACTCAAACCCAATAAAAATTATTCATACAAAGTGCGCATGAATCACGCACTTCTTCTTACCATGATTTTTTCTCATTGTCGTTTTTCTATTGTTACTGCTATTGTTGCGTCTTTTTTTTTATATTTCTTCTCCTTTTACTATTGTTGCAGCATTTTTTATTTTCTTCTTTGTTTAATTTTTTATTTTTTTATTTTTATTTTTTAAGGGGGTAAAAACAAAAAAAATTATGAAAAGATGAAATAAGAAGGAGAAAATGAAAAAGAAAAAGAAGAAGATGATAACGATGATGAAGAAGAGGAAGCGAGGAGTTTCAAATTGTATAGAATTTATTAAAAAAATAGCATTAAAACTTTTTAAGTATGATATAAAAAATTTCTTAATAGTGATACAAAAAATTTCTTAACTAATTAGAAATTATCAAAACAAAAATAGCACCAAAATATTTCAACCGTGACACCGAAATTTCTCTCGGCATATCTTTTTCTTATGCTTCTTTTTCTTCATATTTTATCTTCTTTTTCTTTCTTTCAACATATTCTTCATTTTTTTCCATGTTTTCCCTTATTTATTATTTAGAGTTCTTATAACTAAAAAAATAATGAATAGTTTGTATGCTTTAATTTTAATATATAGATTTTTAACCTTATTTTATAAATAAAAGAGAATTAATTTACTTATCTCTAATTTTTACTAAATTAGTATTTAACTGAAAATTATTTAAAAAATTACTAATTAAAAGGTATTTTTAAAGATGGATATTTTATATTTAATTTGATTTCTATTATTATCCTACTTTTTATTTAAATCATAAATAGCTTGTTTCATAAAACTTTATTCAACCGTAAGAAAATTATTTGAATGCTTTAATGCTGATGCTTTGGAAATATAAACAAGACACAGCACTTCATTTTATTTAATAATTGTTATGATAACTAGATTTAGCAATTCTAGTTCTGATTTTAACTAAGAAAAGATTGGGAGTTAATTATCACTTACTTCTTCCCTTTTCCTTTTCACGCTAAACAGCTTTAAACCCTTTCTCATTCTCTCTGCATTTCACTGACTCATAAACAAAACAAGCACACTCACATGCACGGAGAAGAAATCTAAGAAAGAGAGGCAGCGTCGATGGAAGAGGAAGACGCGCTAGAACTGGTAGGTTGCGCTGCTGCTGTCGCCGCGATCTACCCAGCCGTCGTCGCCGTTATGTGGGGCCGCCGCCATCCCTGAGCTTGCCACCGTTGCCCTTGTTGCCGAGCAAAAGGGAAAAAAAAGCCACGCGGCAGAAGAGAGAAGGAGGGAAGCTCACCGCGTCACAGTCGTCGCTCCCACCATGTCGCGCCGCCGCAGGTCCACCTTGGAGCCTCCGTCGAAGCAGAGCCGCGAAGAGAGACGAGTTCGCGTAGGGAAGAGAGAAATGCGTCCGAGAGAGAGAACGAGCACGAGAGGAAGGAGACAGCCGTTCTCATCACTGCTAGAGGTTCCACCGCCGTTGTTGGTGCCAACCGAAGTCACCGCCGCCTTTGCAAGCTTTTTCCCAGCTGTTTTGGTTCTGTTCCTGCTGCAACTCGCCAATGTTCCTACTCATTTCTGACATTTGTTCAGCCTTTGCCAGAGCTCGCCGTCGCCGGAGAAACACTTCTAAAACTTCTCAGATCCGCTGGTAACACTACCTTAGTACCAATCTGGTTTTTGGCTTTTCCTTTCTTGAATTTGTCTTGCTTCTATTTTGTTCCGTTGTTTTGATTATGAGCTTTTGCTTTAACTTGGAATTTCCAGTACCATTCTTGTTGCGCTCTGATCGATTTGAATCCACCGCTTTTCTTGGTGTTGTGGTCATTGTCGTTATAACGGGGAGTTCATGTTGTTGCTACTGTTGCAGTTCCAGTTGCTGCAGTTTCAATTTCTGAGTTTCAATACTAAGGTAGGGGTTTTCTTAAAACTTATCTTATATTACAGAGTTGTTATAAATAGATATTACTGGAAAAAACATACTTCTGTGATTATGTTTGTCTTGTGGATGTGGTTGTTTGCTGGACTGAGTTACTGGTTGCTTGATTGATTGAGTGGTGTACGGTTGTAACTAAGAAATTGATTTGAAAGGTTATTTAGTTAATTATTATGAAAGGTGGTTTCGTTTTGGTTTTGAAGTTAATTTGATAATGTAAATGAATCGGCTTTGGAAATGATTTGAGATATGAAAAATGAATTGATTTTGGAAGCTGGTTTGATTTTAAAAAAGATTTATTATTGACATTGATTCGATTTGAAAATAATTTGATATTGGAACCGGTTGAATTTTGGAAAGTGATTGGGATTTGGAAATGGTTGAGAAAGAGTTTGAGAAATATTTGGATGGGACCCGAAAAGGGTGGCAGAGTCCGAGTTTTAGAAGAAATGCTGCCGAAATTTTATAAAATTGGAAGTTTTGTTTGAAGTAATTATTTAAAAAGATTTGGTTTTAAACGTTATATGTTTTAATATTGATTTATTTAAAAGAAGGAATTATGTCTTGAATTGGAATCGTTAATGAACGGAATGGAAAGAAGGATGATGAGGATTTTCTTTGAAATATGGTTTCTGATAGAAATTGAAAATGAGATTTGAGTTGATGAATGATGATAATGTTGAGAATGTTGAGATATGATCTTTGAATTATTCATATGGCTTATAAACTTAATTTTATCTGAGATACGAGGTTCCCTGGATAAAGTACCATGGCTTGCCACTACGTGTACCAGGTTGAAAACTCGATACTCTGTTGACCCTACGACGTAAGTGTGACCGGGCACTATATAAATTCCCGGGAATGTTACCCCCATTGAGCAATATTGATTATTTGAGAAAAAGCTATGCATAGACTCTTGGGGATGCACGTCGGGGGACAGTCTAAGGACAATTCAGACTTGTCGGGTTGGCTGGATAACCGACAGATGAGACTCATCAGCCATAGGACAGGCATGCATCATATGCATTTGTATGCTTTGTTTGAGTTTGAACTTGTTTTGGTTTGCCTAATTGTTAAACTGTTCTTAACTGCTACTTGAACTATTTGCTGTAACTGCTACCTACTTGTGTTTTCCTTGTTTGTCTTGCCTGTGTTTGTCCTGGCGTGCTACGTTTGAGAATGAACTTTGGTGCTGAATTAATGACTGTGTTATTTGATTGCGTGGTGGGTTTCTGATTGAGATTTTCTTATAAGAAAGGAAAGGTTTTGGATTTCTGAAAGATTGAACATTATTTCTTTGAAAAGGTTCTGAACAATTACCTATTGGCTTTTAAAAGATTCATAAGGCAATGATAGTCACTGAGCTTGAAAACAATTTTCTTGTTAAATATCTTCTTATGACAACTTTGAAACTCTGTGGTGAGACCATGTGGTTAGGTTCTCACCTCCCTACAGTTTTACCTTTTCAGGAACTAGATGAAGAGGCATTAAGAAGAGTTATACTGCGTTTGGTTTATATGCTGTTGTGTTAATTAGATTATTTTCTTCCATCGTCTTTGTTATTACAATTTTGTAAGAGGGATAGGAGTTATATATATAAGAAGTCTTGTATATGAATCTATACCTGCTTGTTGTTTTAAGATAAAATATTTATTTCCGGTTTTCAAAAAAATCAGCGATACAGTGTCGAGTCACAGGCTTCTATTTTAATATTAAGTATATAAAGTAGTCATAATACTTCTTGCTATCAGAGTGGCGCAGCCGGAAGCGTAACACTCTGGTAGTGAGGGTGTTACAAAATTCAAATCATAAAATATCACATAATATACTATTTTCAAGAATAATGTCTTTTCCTTTTTCTTATGTATGTTCAATTCATTACAAAATTTGTGTTAAACATGTATGAACTTTTATAAATATAAAAAGAGTTAGTTTTAGCACCTATTATATTTATAAATTTAATCAGAAAATTAATTTTTTTTAGCTAATATTTATCAGTAAAATTTTTATATATTGCT
>NC_029792.2:15721803-15750060 GCF_000816755.2 Arachis ipaensis
TTACACTGCTGCTTCTTCTTCTTCTTGTTTTTTATTCACGCTTCTTCTTCTTCTTCACCCCGAATGCTACGTCTTCTTCTTCTTCTCCTACTTTTTTTTATTATTTTTTAATTTCGTTACCGTCGTTACCAACAACACCTCTTTTTCCACTACTAAAAAAATTACTTTTAGCAACCATTTATTTTGCTTTTAGCGGCAATAAAAATAGTCGCTAATACATTTACTGGCAATTAAACATTAGCCGTCTTATGCTTTGCCGCTAAAAGGTTTTAGCGGCAATTATAACATTTGCCGGTAAAGACCTTTTTAATGGCCGCAAAAAGTATATAACTTTTAGCGGCCATTTTCTTGGCAATTTATATGGCCACAAAAAATAATTCTAAGATTGCAATATTATTCACTTTTAGTGGCTATTACTATTGGCGCCAAAACCCATTTTACCGGCAATTTATATGGCCACTAAAAATATTATAATATTATTCACCTTTAGTTGCCATTACTATTGCACTAAAACCTTAATAATTTTTTAGTCATATTATATTCATTTTCTTAGAAGTAATGAACTATCTTTTTTCTAGAATTTTAAAATTATTTTTGCCAATAATTATTATTATTGTGCATAATATAAATATATTGAAATTAATTACTACAAAATAAAATTTTTTTATTAAATTTAAAATATTGATACACAAATTTCTCTTGAAAAGTAATAAATCATACAAATCTAAACAACAAAAAATATTACTAACCTATAACTATGTTATATCAATGTAGCAATACGAGTGTATGTTAGCAATGATCTAAAGTTGTAACTTTAAAAGTAGCCTGGTTTTCGGTTTTCACAATTGATCTAATCATCTAAGAGTTTAAAAGTAAATGAGGAAGAAAAATCATGAATCATAAATATACTAAAAAATTCAAAACCATAAACCTTTGACTGCTCTTCAAAAAATTGATAACTTGACATTATTTTTGCCTTGACACCAATGACACGGTTCTCCTAGCTTTGAAGTTGGTCTTTGCTTTTGCTTATTTGATGCGACAATTTTTTTCTCTTGAATTTACTGAATAGTTATCAAAATGAATTGGCACTTTGTTCGAACCGCAACTCACAGCTACTCACAGCACTATCATCCCATTCTTCTTGAACAACTTGCTAGCCCCTGTAACAAAATAAAGAAATATCAAATCAAATAAAAAAACTTCATTTATTTTATAATCTTTGTGCATATTAGAGTCAAGGCTGCTAAGATATTATAATAATCTATGTGAATGAATTGAAGGATTTATCTTAAAAAAGACAAATAAATAAAATTAGGATAGTCAAGATGAAAATATTATTTGAAATTTGGAATTGATTCTTCATTACTAGTCTCTTCCAATCAGAAGTTTCTTACGTGCAATTCCTAGATAGAGTGCATGTTTCTGAGAAACAGTTAAGATCAAAGAGATTATGGGAAGTTCCACACCCTTGGCTCAACCTTCTAATAATCCCAAGGACTCACATTCATGACTTTGCTCAAGAGGTCTTTGGCAATATCCTCAAAGACATAAGCAATAGCCCTGATCTTGCTGGTATTACCAATTCATAATCATAATTGCAGTTTGAAGCAGCATACCATTAAAGGGAAGCTCCCATTCTTGAATAATGAAAGTGCCTTTGTATGATCATGTTGTGCTTTGTCTCCCTGTATGGACACAACCTTCCAACCTCTGAAAAGAATTTATCATGTCACAAGTAGCTAATGTCAACAACAAATACTACATGTGTACACACACAGTATACCCTTGTTGAAGCATCCTTTCAACTCGTGTGGTTTTCATTTTGTACAAAACAAAAATCAATACTCGATTTCTGATAAAAGATACACACTCTTATCAATATGTAGAACAAAATAGTTAAGTCTGAAGATATCAACTATCAATATGCTTCATGGTAACTCGTCCTTTTTAGGCTACAAAAATACATGTATATGTTCATTGAAAACCAAATGAACACTGGAAAATGTTAGGAATTAAGGATAGCAACAACTTGATCCAATCTATTAACTATTCACTGCTTCCTGGGAAGATATCTCTAGTTCTAAGGATTAATTATCATGGAGAGAGACCTCTGAGATTTGTGGTATTTTTCCGGTAAAGCAACCAGTCGCTTATCACGCGCACGGTCATCCAAGACCTATGAATGCAACAACATTTTTTTGCTAGTCAACAAAGGCATTTAAAACAAACAAATGTAGACTAGATTTGGTCAATACAGACCTCAACTATCTGCATGACATCATGATTCGCGGCTAAGTTTTCTGAACCTACAACAAACGGACTCCACACCACAAGACTTACCAGCATCACACATAACATCTGAAATTTACAATACAAATATATTGAACTCATCATAGTATATCTTGTCTGAAAATTTATGTTTAAAATCAATAGTAGAGTGATAAGTAGCCAATATAAGAATTAATCACCTAGATTTGTTTATATTTTCTATTTTCAGCATCTGATCTTTGTCTTAGTATATCTTGAGATAATTATACTAATCAAACAAATTTCAAAAGACATTGGTTAAGGCTTCCAATAAAATGAATAGGTAAGACCTTAATATTTATTCCAAATGCAGACTTTTATGTTCAAATACTAACTGATGTCCATAGTACTTTTTTAGGATTTTGCAAACAAATATTAAAAGTAAAACTGTTATAATGAAAAAATATATATTTAAAACTTCTAAGGATAGGTACATTTATTTATTTATTTTAAAATCCTTCCACTTTTAATTTTGTTAGCAAAAAGACCGTCGTTAGCAAAAGCTCTATAGTTTTCTCTAATAAGTCCATTTAAGAATAATAATAATTAAATAAAAAAATATTAATTATTAAGCTTATTCTTATTTGGTACATGATACAAACAACTAATTCAACACATATAAAAATATTATTTAACAATCATGCTTGGTGTATGTGAAGATTTAAGAAATAAACGTACCTTGAGGTGATCTTGAGGTTGGTAGCATGCAAAAATCAACGAGGTTTCTCTGATGTGGAACCAGCTCCCTTCTTCTGCAACTCAAGGGGAAAAAAGACACATTTGAAACAAATTGATTATTGCAAAATAACTAACAAGAATACTTATTTGAGTTTTTTGACATTGTGAAATTTCTTTGAGTAAACTATTTACTGAATTTAGGAATAATATATCCTAATTTTGATAGGTTGATCGATTTCAGATTTAGTAATTTTTTTTGTTAAAATTAAAGAAATGATTTCCCTTGAAATGATTCCCTCACGCTGGCCTTCTAATCACTTCTACTATATAGCTGCGACTTCATTGCCTCTAAATATTAATATTGAACAAAGATTGGGCCAGATTTAAGCATACTTTATTAGATTAGGTTCAACAAAGAAAGCAAATTACATTATTAGAAAATGTATTTGGAAACAAAGAGGTATAGAAAAGAATTCACCATTAGTAGTTCCATGAGGAAGGCTCCCACTAGAAGTTCTTGTAACCTTTTCCTTCCCTTTTTGCTTTCGGACACAGAAGAAAAGAGCAAGTATCAAAATAACAGCCACCAATATTGAACCTATAATAATGCCTATAATAGCCCCTGTGGTCAAGCCATTATTGCTATCAGAACTTTCATTATCAGAAACCCATGTTTTGTTATGGGAACCAGATCCAGAGCGACGGTGACTATTGTGAGACCTGCTGGGTGGAGGAAATTACAGGGTGGATACCAGGACTGTGATGAATTTCAAAGAAGTTTGAAATATCAAAGGAAAAAATGATATCGCCAAAAAAAATCAAATTACCAAAATCTGAAACCGATAACGTCATTGGGCGAAGAAAACACTCGAAACTTTGATTCTAAATCAATGAATTACGAGTTCAACCTACAATAAGTGCATGCGATAGGAATCGGAACTAAGAAAAGCGGAATCCAATGTGGGAGAAAAATTAACTCAAATAAAACTAAAAATTGATAAGAGATATGGGAAAAGGATGCAATAGAACACAAATTGGGACCACAAAAATCAGAATTGAGAGAGAATTAACTCATACCTGATTACTAGAGCGCAATTGAGTTCAATCGAAATCAGCACAACCTTGTCCGAGAAAAAGGATTTAGAGCGTGATTAAAATTAAGATAAAAACTGGAAAGAGATTTGAGCGATGAAGAACCTGGAATGATGGAGAGCGAGAGCGAGAGCGAAATCGAGAAGAAGAAGAAGGAGAAGAATATTGGTGTGCGGTTCTCACTTCTCATTAAGAATAAGGCACTGAGAGTTGTTATGTGTGAGGAGAGTGGCGAGGCAGAGAGTCATGTTTTTGAGTTTCACGGTTTAGGGTCCTTTTATTTATTTATTTATTTTTGTTATTTTTAAAATTTTAGCTTTCTTTTAGTGGCAATAGATGAAATGGCCATTATAATTTATAGTATTAATAGTAAATATATAATTGCCACTAATCAATAGTTTTAAAAAGAGAAATTGTGGCAATAATATTATTGCCGCTAAAAATTTGTCGCTAAAAATCTTTTTTCTTGTAGTGTTCTTTCTCCTCCTCCTCCTCCTATTGGAATTTCGTCTCTTCCTTCCTTTTTATCATTCTCCTCCATCATCATCGTTATCATCATTGTCTTCTTTTAATATGTATTGTTGTTATCAAATTATCATCGAATTCGAATTTATATAATGGACAATTTTCGGTTCATTTGGTATTATACAATGGTTTCGTTTTGAGCTAATTTTCAGTTTATTTGAGATGCAAGTGTTTCTAAATTCGAATTTATATAATGGACAATTTTTGGTTCATTTGATATTATACAATCGTTTCATTTTAATAATATTTTCGGTTCATTCAAGACGCAGGTGTTTCTGAATTTGAATTTATATAATGAACCATTTTCAGTTTATTTGGTATTATACAATGGTTTTATTTTGATAATATTTTTGGTTCATTCGATCACCACAGAGAATCAGAATCAATAAAAATGATAGCAAAATGTTAGTATTGTTGGTGATGATGATAATGATGACGGAGGAGGAAGAAAAAAATGAAGGAGAAAATAAAAGAAATTCAAATAAAAAATAAACATGAGGAGGAAGAGAAGGAGATGGATGTGGTATGATGGTGGTGAGAATGGCAATAACGAAGAAAAGATGAAGAAAAAAGAGGAGGAGGAGGAAGAAGAAGACGACGAAGTCCTGCAGCGTAAACTAAATGACTTAGATGAACTTGTATATAGAATTGTTTGGATGTGTAGTGAGACTCTTTTTAATTTTAGTCTTTTAATGTTTTATAACAACAAAAATAATGTAAATTTGTTGATAACATTTATCAAATAATACTACTTTTTTATTTTTCTTGATTTAAAATACGGTTTACTAAAATTTGGCCTCCCCTTTAATTTATCAACAGGGTGGGCAGGTCGGGGTAATTTCTTAAAAAAAAAAAAGACATCGTTTTCTTTACTTTATAAAATTGAAAACTTAAAAAACTTATTTATCGATCCTGAATCGAATTATTATATACTTAATTGAAACATAAAGCATTATTTGTACCAGTTTGATTTATATTAGATTAAATCAAATCCACAAATTCTGCAATAAATTATCATATAATAATCTTGATTGGGTTGATCATATATAGAGACATTAGATGAGTGACATACTCTAATTTGTTAATTTTTCAATCTTTTAAACTAACATATATATATTAAATCAAAAACATTTACAGGGAGTCAACGAAACCATGAAACAAGAAGTTCAAATGCATAAAAAGAAGGTGAAGATGTATTTGTCTTCTAATGACAATAATATCTTACAAAAGTTATGTTTAATAGATTCAATTCAACATTTAAGTATATCTTATCATTTTGAACATGAAATTGATGAAATATTAGCCCAAATCCACAATGATTTTACCAACAATAATGGCCTTGTTACAAAAGAGTGTGACCTTCACTTTATTGCATTACTTTTCCGTTTATTTCGACAAAAGGGATATTTCATTTCATCAGGTATGTCTAAAACTCATTTTTCTATCTTATATATAATTATATTACCAAAAAAATATCATACCAATTGTTAATTATGGATTCACACTAGTTAGTATATATGTGAATTACATAGATGTTTTCAACAAATTCAAGAATAGAAGGGGAGAATTCGATGAAATAACTGATGTTCAAGGAATGTGAAGCTTGTATGAAGCTGCACAATTAAAAGTTCATGGAGAAGATATATTAGAGGAAGCACATGAATTCACATACAATAAACTTAAGTCTATCACCAATCAACTGAGTCCATCTCTTGCTAATCAAGTCAATCAAAGCTTAGTACAACCTTTTCAAAAGGCAATTCCAAGAATAATGGCAAGGTCATATATGTCTTTTTACGAAAAAGTTCTACGCATGATGAAGTTCTTCTAAAGTTTGCAAAACTAGATTTCAATATGCTCCAGAAATGGTATCAGAAAGAAGTTGATAGTGTTATCAAGTAAGTATTTTATATTTAGTTAAACACTTCTTATTAGAATTCTTTTTTTAAAGAGAAGTTCCTATAATCAACAAGATATAACTTTTTGTACGATTACAGGTGGTGGGAAAAGTTAAAATTTTCGAAAATGGTCCCTTATGCAAGAGAGAGGATGGCTGAGTTATACTTCTGGCCATTTGCTATGAACTCTGAGCCTAAATATACTACTTTTAGAAGGGTGGTGGCCAAAATGGTTCAATGGATGACTATATTTGATGATACTTATGATGTCTATGGAACAATCGAAGAACTTGAGCTCCTCACACAGACTATCCAAAGGTTTTTTATTTTACTGAACTAAGAATTGGCCAATTTTACATTATGCTACATATCTAAATTAAAAAGGACCTATACATGTGTAGCATCCACTAGCAGAATAATTATAAAAACTTTTAAAATAGTATTAACTCATAAGAATAAAGTCTGATAAATTAAACTAGTATCTTAACATATATTGGGTGAATACTAAGAAAAAAATTTCAGCAACAAAAGTACATAGACCAAATAATACTCAAAAGAAAAGAGATAAGTATAACCAAGAGTTTATGATCAAATAGAAAGGGAAAAACAGGTAAGAAGCAAAAACACCGTCAACTTCCAAGTTACACTTGAAATTGGCAAAGAAATTTGTATTATTGCTAGAAAGGAGGAAGAAGAAGCATTTCCAAAATTAGGAATTAAGAGTCATACCAGTCATAATGTCAACATACATGTGCCTTTTTTTATCTTATAGATTTCAATTACATAATTCCTCAATTGAAAAATAGTCCTCTTTTATCATTATCTTGATAATTCAATTCCATGATCATGTTTCTTTCTTAATTAGTTTTTAACCCTTTTGTGTTTCAGATGGGATATTAGTTACATTGCATCTCTTCCAGAGTGCTTTAAGGCAATTTTTAATGTAATTGTAGAACTTGTTGATGAAATAATAGAGTTAAGTGCTGGGAGTGGGGAATCAGACTTGGTGTTGCAATGTCTCAAACAAGCTGTAGACTTTATTCCTGACTTTTTTAATTTTAAATTAATTATTATATTCATTAATCATCATTTTAATGAAGTTATATTCATTAATTAATTTATCTGCAGCTGTCTCATTATGTACAAGGTTACATTGACGAAGCAAGATGGTGCCATGAGGGATATATTCCAACATATGATGAGCGTAAGGTTATTGGTGCTGCTACTACACCATATCAAATGCTTACAATAATGTTTATTGCTTTGGGAGAATTTGCAACCAAAGAAACTCTTCATTGGATTTCTAATAATATTCCACTTATTGTACAAGCTTCATCACTTGTTTCGAGACTGACAAATGATTNNNNGCTTCTCATAAAATTATTTATTTTGGTAAAATAATATGAATTATTATATATTTAAAATATGTTTTTTAACGCAAGAGTTTCTTTTATCAATTATGAAATAACTTTTCATAGATGGTTATATTACTATTAATAAAGTTTAATTTTAATCAGTTATATAATTGAAGTATTGATAATTTTATAAGGGTGTAAAGAAGCAACTACTAGTTGTAATAAAAAAAACTTAATAATTAAGTTTGACTTTTTTATTTATTAACTTTCACATAATAGTATGATAATATAATTAAGTTAATAGATATAAATTAAATCCATTTACTAAGATATTATTAGTTTATGTTTAGGTGTTAAATAATGTGAAATATTTTCTAAATCATGGGCCTATATTATTATTTCCCTAAATAATTGAATCAATAATAATTTAACAAAGTCATGATTAATTCTACACTCACTGAAACACACACATATATATAGTTGGTTTATTTTAATAATTTTTGACAATGATATGCATAAATCAACTTTTAATTTGGATTTGATCAATTGTTTGTAGTTTGAGCAGCAAAGAGAACATGGTGCTTCGGCCGTAGAATGTTACATGAAGCAATATGGCTTTTCACAAGAGGAGGCCTATGAATTCATAAAAAAGATATCAATAATTGTTGGAAGGATATGAATGAAGAGTACCTCAAATTAATTGACAATATTCCAAGGCCAGTCCTTGATTGCATTGTTAACAAGGCACGCGTATGTGAGTTTTTATATTCGAACTTTGAGGATAAAATTACAAATTGTGCAATCATGAAAGACCACATTGTGGCACTACTTTTGGATCCCGTGTTCGTGTAGCAGTTTATGGTCCAAATAAACTTTTGAGTGTTTGGCCTTAATTATATGTATGTTGTTCTGGTTCTGTTGTTATTGTTTGTTTGTATTGTCTTGTAATTAAGGATACCAAATTCTTTGTCAACGGTTAGTTTTTTATCGAGTTAAATTTAAAAGTGATTTACACACTTAATAATTTTCGAAATCCTAATTACATCAGTAATAATGTGTTTGAGATCATTAAAAATGTGTATTACTTTAGTTTCAGATTCTTTATTTGTAAATAGCTTTCTAATGTGATTTGATGACATAAATTTTTAGTAACACATTACACTATAGTTTAATCATATATAATAATGTAATAATGAATTTATGAGTAACATATGACATGCTTGTGATAATATCATATTTCATAATTTTATTTGCCTGCATGTTAGTTTGGTGTCGTGTGGTAATATAATTTAGGTGATTGCTATACTATTTAAAAGTATTTGTCTAACTTACTAAAAATAATTAAAAATTAATATTTAATATTTAAAAATATAAAAATAAATAATTATTAAATATTTAAAATTTATTATAAAAAATAAGTTAAACAAAAATTAAACACCAAATAATAGATATTATAAAATTTACCTGTAATTTATCCATAAGTCATCTAGTAGGATTTGGCTCCTCTGAAGTTGTTCATTTATTTTAGAAGAAAAAGTAACGTAATCTAAACCCTTAATAATATGGATTTGGCTCCTCTGAAATTGTTCATTTACTTTAGAAGAAAAAGTAACGTAATTTAAACCCTTAATAATATAAATGGTTCTAATTCTCTTAGATAAATAAATACATTAAATGTAGACTCTTTAATAGAATTCGTTGAAAATCGTGCGACAACTGCAGCAACTTCCAAGACTGCGTAATTTCTTCTTTTTATTTATCTTCTCTCTCTTTTATTTAGTTTTTTCTTTCTTTTTCTTCAACAAAAAAATATTTTCGATTCTATTATTTCACAACATTTAATTTTCTTTTTATGTTTTATTATCATGTTCTTCTATGATATTATTATTGTTTTGGTTATTTTTTTCTTTTTTATTTTTGTCTTCTGTAACTTACATTTAAAGTTTTGTCATGAAAGAGATTAACAGTGATCACTAATAATTTTTCATCTTTTTTAAATCTTGAACAATTTTTTGAAAAATCTGATAAAAAGTATAAAATAAATTAATTTAAAATGGATCAAGAAATGTTTTTTTTTTTATTTTAATAATAAAAAATACTCATATAAATGTACTCAATCTTTTTTAGATAAATGTACTCAATTTTTTTTGTTTATACTTGAAATAAGAATGTAACTGAGAACAAATTAAAGAATGTTTAGAGTAACTAATGATATGATGTTGATTTAATAGATCTCTAATAAATTGATATTGATATACATTAAATTAATTTATTTATATTTTTATGTGTTGTTATGTGTTTATGATGCTTGTTTCATGTCTAATGTTATAGTTTAAATTTAAATGTGTGAATGGTTAAAGAAAATATAGTAACTAAATGATAGAATGAAATTATTTTTTTTGTTGAAAAAAAAAGAAAAAACTAAATAAAAGAGAGAGAAGATAAATAAAAAGAAGAAATCACGCGGTCTTGGAAGTTGCTGCAGTATTTTCAACGAATCCTATTAAACAGTCTACATTTAATGTATTTATTTATCTAAGAGAATCAGAACCATTTATATTATTAAGGATTTAGATTGCGTTACTTTTTTCTCTGAAGTAAATGAACAACTTTAGAGGAGCCAAATCCCATCTAGTATGTTAGTGTTGCAGATGTACTAAATTGATCACTGACTTTACATTAAGTAATTCATTTTAGTCATTGAATTGAATGTCATAAACCTAATCAATTCCTAATGATGACATGTCACCATGTCATATTTTTCTATACTTTTTCATATAAGAAATTGATGATTTGTGCTTAAATATTGCATTATTTTGTGCTTAAAAGGTATATTTCCTTGATCTTTTAATTTTATAAATCTTGAAGGAAATAAGGAGAAAAAGAAGCAAAAAAGCACAAAATAAGCTAAAAAGGAGAAAAAAAGAGCTTTGGGGCACACTTTGAAGTTGGAGCACACTTTGGAGGCTTAGGCCACGCTTTTAAAAGCGTGGCCCATGACCAAATCAAGGAAGAGAAGCGTGGCCCAAAGGAAGAAAAGCGTGGCTCAAAACAAGAAGCAAGAACACAAAGCTCTTGCCAAGAGCTTAGAGCTCTTGTGGAGAGCTTTACTTCAAATAATCAAAAGCCAAGCTCTTGCCAAGAGCTTAAAAGCTCTTGCCAAGAGCTTTATCAAAAGCACATGGAAGAAGGAAGCAAGGCAAGCTCACATGCAAAGCTCTTGCCAAGAACTTTGCCCAAGAGCTTTTTCGGGCTGCTTCAAGGAAAAATCAAGGGAAAAAGAGCTCAACAATGCACTCACCAAGGCTTGAACCCAAGACCAAGGGGGAGGGAGGCAAGAATTTTCGCTAAGTTAAAATCTGAGCGTTCACAGCATGACCATGCCTCCTTCAAAAGGCTATAACTTGAGCTACAGATGTCCGATTGATGTGCTTTCAGTTGCGTTGGAAAGCTGACATTCAGAGCTTTCCAACGACATATGGTAATCCATATTTGGCATGAAATTGAGGTACGAGTGAAAGGCATCTTTAAGAACCAAAAATAAGCAAAAATGAATCAAAGTGGCTTCACCAGGATTCGAAGAGGGAGACCAAGGGAAGCAAGGAAGTAGCGCTCTCCTCATGAAGATGTAAGAAAAAGGGCTCACAAAATGCTTCCATCATGGTTCGAACATGGAGTTTCTCTCCAAAACAAAGGGGTGCTTCTAATAGAGCTCTTACGGAGAGCTTTGCCCTGGGAGTGTGACCTATGGTACAAAAATCAAATTAATTCAATCCTGCACCAAAATTTAAAAGCCCATGGACATCACTTCAAGGCACAAGAACAAGTTAGCTTAGGAATTTATTTTTAATTGTAATTTGTTTAGAATTTTATTTTTTATTTTTATTTTCATTTTGTGAAAAGCCTATAAAAAGGCATTTGCTTCATTTCGTTAGGAAGCCAGCCCCATTAGAGAGCATAGAGGTTGGCTCCACTAGAGAGCATTAGGATTAGAGAGCTCTCTCTTCTAGTTTTTCTTTCTTTGAATTTGAATCTTGGATTGAGGAGTGAAGGAATTTTGTTTCCCTCTTGGTCTAAGATTTCTCTTGGTTGTTCTTCTGCATAATTTCAGAGAATTAAAGAAGTGAATCTGAGTTTTCATTTATTGCTTCCATCTTTAATTTTCCTGCATCTTGTTCTCTGTTGGATCTAGGAAGGGAGTGAGATCTAGACTTGTTTTCTAGTCTCTTGATTCCATGAGATCTTCAATTTTATTTTGCAATTGAGTTGAGCTCTTGGCTGCTCTTCTGTTTTTACTGTTTCATTGAAATTGTTAATTCCTCTTTGAGATTTCAGATTGCTGATTTACTTTTCTGCTGCAATTTCCTTCTCTGTGATTTTTGCTTTCTGTTCTCATTGTTCTCAAATTACTTTCCTGTACTTTTGTTCATCTACACTTTACATTTGAGCTACTGTGATCTGAATTTAAATTTTCTTGCACTTTAAATTTCCTGTTACTTGTTCTCAAGATCTCTTCAATTGCTTGCTCTATTGCTCTCTTTAATTTCCAGCACCCCAGCCCCCTTTTATATTTCATGCAATTTACATTTCTTGTCATTTAAGTTTCTGCAATTTACATTTCTTGCTCTTTAAGATTTTGCTCATTTACTTTCTGCAACTTTTAATTCACTGCCATTTACTTTCTGTTGGCTACATTCCATCAAATTTCACTTCAATGTTAGCTTGACTAAACTAATCACCCACTAAAGTTGCTTGATCCATCAATCCCTGTGGGATCGACCTCACTCTAAGTGAGTTATTACTACTTGATGTGACCCTGTATACTTGCTGGTGAGTTTGGTGTTTGGAATTTATTTTCCAAATTATCCATCACCTAATTTTAACAAGACAAAATAAAAAAGAATCTTGTTTGGTACATAGCTGTCACTATGCCACGCATAATTCAACTTTCGCTTTTTAAATTTAATCAAATGTGTAGTTTGAATAACAAAGGAAACATGTTGCTTCCGCAGTAGAAAGTTGCTTGAAGTAATATGACAGAAGAGGAGGCCTATGAATTCATTAAAAAGGATATCAGTGACTCTTGGAAGGATATGTACAAAGAGTATCTCAAGTTAACCGAAGAAATCCCAAGACCCATCCTTGATTGCATTGTTAATTTGGCACGCATATGTGAGTTTCTATATGCAAACTTTGAAGATATAAATACACCAACTGTGAACTTCTGAACGATCACATCATGGCACTGTTTTTGGACCCATCGTCGTTGTTGGGAATAATACACCATTTTCCCTTGAGAAAACACCTTTGACAGAGAAATAAAATAGACACAATCACAACACAAGAATTTAACGTGGAAACTCTAATTACCGGAGAAAAAACTACGGCCGTTGTCAAATGACAACCAGAGAATATCACTATGTGAAAATTATTACAACACATAGACTTCTTTCTCTCACCGGCACTGCAACCACAGAGCATACTAAGAATAAATCCCACCAAACCGAAGCTCTGATACCACTTGTTGGGAATAATACACCATTCCCCCTTGAGAAAACACCTTTGACAGAGAAATAAAATAGACACAATCACAACACAAGAATTTAACATGGAAACTCCAATTACCGGAGAAAAAACTACGGCCGTTGTCAAAAGACAACCAGAGAATATCATTATGTGAAAATTGTTACAACACATAGACTTC
The DNA here is from genome assembly GCF_000816755.2 of Arachis ipaensis. NCBI lineage: Eukaryota > Viridiplantae > Streptophyta > Magnoliopsida > Fabales > Fabaceae > Arachis > Arachis ipaensis. Next base: position 15,735,366 of record NC_029792.2, read on the forward strand.
TTTCTCTCACCGGTACCCCAGTACACCCACACTCTCTCAAAGCAAATATCTAACTACACCTCATAACACTCTCTAATCAAAGAGTACAGAGGAAAAAAAAATCAGATACAAGCTTAAAGTGTTTCTGACTGGTGCAAAAATAAATAGAGAACTTAGCCTCATATTTATAGCCTAGGCCACCCACTCCATTTGCTATCATGAGCAATGTGGGACTAATTCAACCAAATCCTAACAGTCGTGTAGCAGTTTCCTCAAGAAATAAATCGTTTAACATTTGTTCTAAATAAATAACTCCGACAAATTTTAGAGTTGGGCTCAAATTTTAAAATAATTCTTAAAGTTAATAATTATTTAAATTTGGCTTTAAAATTATTTTCTGAAATTTATAATAATTTCTAAAATAATTTCTATTTATTTTTACTATTGGTTTAATTCACAAATTTATCTCTACTATTCAATTGTAACACACTAACACTGAAGATTCAAGTACAATAATTAAATCAAATTGACTAAAACTTGTGATGATTATGAAAAAAATAGCACATGCAAGATTCACATGAATAAAACAAAATTTACCTCATCATGGAATAGAGCCTGAAAATTAGAAACATTGCAGAAAGCTAAAAGTGCATCATTTTATTCCTTATTTATTGGGAGAGAAGGCAATAAAACCTCACAAAAAAAGTCATAACTTGCATTTGAAAGAAAGATAAGTCATAGCTGTAACCTTTCATTCTTCTGTTATCTCTTTTTAGAAGAGGGTGACAATTCTTTCTATCTTTCGTTATTTCTCTTTGTGAATTAACAAATTATTATTTTTTTTTTGAGTTACTTAAACAGTTATAAAATACTACTTTTTATTAGCAGCGATTACGGAAAGAGAAAGGGATAGGGAGACTGGAGATGGGTTGGAGAAGGAGAAGGAAAACGTGAAAGAGAAAGAGAGAAAAAAACTAAAAAAGGGTTGGAAAAGGGGAAATGGACCGTGGAAGAAAAAGAGAAAGGAGAACTGGAAACGGAAAAGAGAAAGAGGAGTAGTAAAAGGAAAAGTGAAAGGAAAACTGAAAAAAGTTGGAGAAGAAGAAAGGGAGTATAAAAGGGAAAGAAAAAAGGGATTAGGAAAGGGGGTGATTTTCTTTTATTTTTTAAAATAAATATAAAACGACGTCGTTTTTAGTGTTTTAATGAACTGAAAACGTTTTGAAAACTAGTAGGAGTCTCGGAGTACAAATTTAGGGATAAAATTAAATAACTATTAACTTTAAGGACCACTTTAAGATTTGAGTGTAATTTTAAAAACTACTTTAACACTTAATTCCAAATTTTATTATAATATAATTAAGAAACTGAGACTAAAATCTTTTGTCTCGATCTCATTATATTGCGTCTGACATATATGTTGTTTAATTTCTCTTTGTTGATTGTTTGTGTTATACTATATTGTTTGCTATTTGCAATAAGTTAAGTAAGGTTATACTTTGTTCTTTGTTGTTTAATTATTTTTCTTAGTGTTTTGAAGCTTCTAATATACTCCAAGATTAGCCGTTAATGAGATCATTTTTCTTGTTCTAGAAAAAGATCACACCTTTTCAGAGTCTTTTAAATAAATATAATATAAAATAAGAGTAAGTTTGAAATTATTTTTGATAGGGAATAAGGACATCAATTCCATGCCCAAAGCACCATCGTATATTACTATTTATTATCACAAAAATCGTCTTTGCAAACGACGCATGTGCTTGTGGAATAATTTATTAACCATCTCAAAATGGAGGATTAACTACCAAAAATATTCTCACATTATTTAAATATTGACAAAAATATATTTAAATTCTATTATCGACAAAAAATACCTTTAAATAATTTAAAAATACAACAAAAAAATCTAATAGTAAATATATATTTTCAAAAAAATATATATTTAGAAAAAATTACTAAATTTTAATAATAATAATATCTTATTTTTTGAATTTTTTAAGATATTTTTTAAAAATATATTTTTATAATAAAATTCGAATATATTTTTATCCGTGTTTAAATAATTCAAAAGCATTTTTGTTGATTAACCCTAAAATAAAAGTGCACCAAAACCACCATATAGTCGAATTCATTAATTGGATCCCGGCCCATATAACAAAAGTCTTGTATTTGACCTTTTCAAAAAAAAAATTTCAATATATTTAAAAAAATAAACTATGGACTTTTCGAATCTTATTATAAAAGTTGAGAGGATGATGACATTATGACAATCTAGTGCCAAGCTTGCCCTATGATTCTTGTTATTTCCAAATTGCAGTATAAAACTCTATAATCGTGGCTGCTCGCGCAATAATAATTAGGGCTATATATTTGGATTTCCTACCAAACAAATTTAAATTAAAATAGAGAATAAATCATTGAAAATGTACTCAAAAAATTCAGGTGTCTAAAAAGGTAATTTTAAAAGGTAAAAGAAAAGGTTAAAGAGCTATAAAAAATTTGAAAATTTTGACAAAAATAATAAATTAATCATCAAATAACTGTTTTTATTGATTAAAAATACTGCATAATATCTTATAAAATTGACATATAAACATTGTACTTGTCATCTCAATACTTTTTATTCAACAATGACAGAGTTATTTATAATTAGTTTCTTTTTTTAATATCTAAAATTTTCATAATTTATTTTTAAATTTTATCTTTTAAAATTATTTTTGGTAGTCGTAAATTTTTGGAGGAATTTTTCATAGTTTCTTTTTAAATTATTAAAATTAGAGATATAATTATTTTTATAATTTTTTTTATTAATTTAAAATTTTAAAAAGAATGAATTCATGATACAAATATATTACGTTCAGCTTCCCATTGTAACATTTTAGTTAGTCTGCATTTCAATTGGGTACTTATAATATTTAGTGCTGTGGTATACTTGTGATATTTAAATCCCGTTTACTTTATCTTTAGTTTACTAATTGTATGTGTTCTATCCGAATATCAAATTATCAATTGCGGAAACAAATTCTTTATCTATTAGAATACAAACAAATATAGGATTTTGCTAAGTAGATAATAGTTTTTGTGAATAATGTGAATAATGGGTTCTAAAATTGATCCAATAAAATAAAAATACATTACACTCCTAAATTATCTATCTAAATATTAATATTAAGATAACTATTTGCATTTCTAGTGAATTGAACATCTGATATATTCATTATTCACATTGTTTAATATTTTCATTGTCTACCTATACTTTTATATTTCAATATATTAAAGAGGGAATAACAAAAGTTTGGTATTCTCCATCATTTCATTAATTACTAACGCAAGGGTAGAGTAGTACAAAAGCAAGTATAAATAATTAAACCAAATTAAAGCTATATGTGAAGGTATCAGAAACCTTTCAGAGATGAAGAAAGAAAAATAAGTTAAGAGAGAAAAGAAGAAAACAGAAGATTCTAGAAGAGGACTTTCATTATTGTAATTGAAAGAGTGACTAAAAATCAAGTCACTTACACATAGGGGTGGCAATGGATAGGGTAGGGTAGGGTTTGAATCCAACCCTAACCCTACCCGCGGGTTGAGATTTTTATATAAACTCAACCATATCCTACCCGTGGGTTGAGAATATCCCAACCCTAACCCTACCCGCTCTTAACCCGCGGGTATCCGACCCTACCCACGGGTTACAAAAAATATACAACATTATTATATAACTTGATGATAATTTAAAATAGAACTGATTTTTATGTAAAAAAAAATATTAAATTATCAATTAATGATTTTCTTTTAGTGGTTAAGCATCTTTTGCATTTAGTGAGAGGTCTTTGATTCAACATCCGCTTAAAACATATTTTTATATAAATATATAATATAAACATATATAGAGTGCGAGTTGGTCGGGTAGGGTTGAGGCTTAACCCGCACCCTACCCGACCCGCACGAGAACCCTACCCGCATCCTACCCTACCCGCTGCGGATCGGGTTGGCAACCCTACCTGATCAGGTGGGGTCAAATTGGGTACCCACGGGTAGGGTACATATTGCCACCCCTACTTACACAGACTTCATGTCTTATATAGCAATTCTAATAGCTAATAAGAAACCAGCTAACTTCTAACAAAATAACTACTTTGCCAGCTCAACTGATTAGCATAAGCATAACTATCATTTATCCCTAACATCCCCCTCAAACTGAGGAGGGTTGCGAAACCAGCCTCAATTTGGTCCTGAAATGAACAAAGGCATCATGGGATAAGGACTTTGTAAGTACATCAGCAATTTGATCAAAAGAAGAAATGTGCACATAACTACAAGAAAAATCACTTTTAGCGGCCATTTATTTTGCTTTTAGCGGCAATAAAAATAGCCACTAATACATTTACCGGCAATTAAACATTAGCCGTCTTATGCTTTGCCGCTAAAAGGCTTTAGCGGCAATTATAACATTTGCCGGTAATGACCTTTTTAATGGCCGCAAAAAGTATATAATTTTTAGTGGCTATTTTCTTGGCAATTTATATAGCCACCAAAAATAATTCTAAGATTGTAATGTTATTCACTTTTAGTATCCATTACTATTGCCGCCAAAATCTATTTTACCGGCAATTTATATGGCCACTAAAAATTATTCTAAAATTATAATGTTATTCACTTTTAGTTGCCATTACTATTGCCGCTAAAATCTTAAGACTTTTTTTAGTTATAATATACTGAAATTAATTACTACAAAATGAGATATTTTATTAAACTCAAATATTAATACATAAATTTCTCTTGAAAAGTAATAAATTATGTTACAAATCTAAATAATAAAAAATGCTACAAACCTATAATTATGCTAAAAGTAATATTATGACAAAGGAATATATCTTAAGACTTTTATTTTTACTAGTGATTATTCAATAGAAATGGAAATGAACTATAATTCTAATATATCTTGTTCAATGAATATATCTGTACTAATTTATCAAAGAAGAACAAAAAGAATTTGACCAAAGACGATCAATCCTCATAAAATCCACATACAACAATAATAAAATGTAACGTGTTATTAAAAAAAAGCTAGGGAATAAATCTAGAAAAGAGACCAAAAACCAAAATAAAGTGAAAATGATAGCTTTGCTCAGCTTGAATCATAAAGTTGGATCATTTTTCCAAACTAATTCAGCCATGGTTTACTTAACCATGAATTTATTCGGAGATAATAATCATGGTTAACTACAAACATATCACTGGCTAAATCAGTTTAGCAAATGATTAATCATATGCAGAGATAGTAATGTCCAATTATGGTCCAAATTGAACAATAGTACAGAACTATCATTTCATTTTACTAACAGAAAAAGAATAAAATAAGGCCTACAAATTTACTAAGCTTCCATGTCTAATGCCGAGAACAATAGAAATCATTCAGTCTTCATGGACATGAGTCTTACTGTCGTAGTATCTCTTCTCACTCTCCCCTTTTTTTTCATTCCGTTTCTGAATCAAAGATAAAATAAAATAAAGCGGGTCAAAATAACTGAGAGTGCATTAACTAGGAAATCATGGCCAAAGGAACAAGAAAATGTAAAAGAAAACCAGCTAACCATAACAGACATTCCACTAGATAATTTTCTTCCTATTCTTTATATATTATGTCCTCTCATCCAAGGTTGAGTTTAGAATGTCCACTTTTATGTTCAAATAAATTTTGTTTTCTTGAACCAATCAAGGATCTAACACTAGCTTCTTTTATGTTCAATCACAATTATTAATCCATAAACACATAACATCTTAATTAGTGACATAGATTATTACGTTAACGGTTAACACTTTACCATCTTTGAGAGGGCTTTCCACAATTGTAAACACATTTTGAGTCATCATATTCGCCGCGATAATCGCATGGGTCATCGCTGCAACCATCTTCGCCGGCCAAGTAACTCGGCCAGATGCGGCCGATGTTATTGCCGTTAACCTAAGCATAGCCTTTGCCCATACCTTGCAGGTCCACCACAACAGGGTCTGTCCCCAGAGGAGCCTTGAAAGTTGTCTAGTAATTAAATAAACACAAGATCACCACAATTAGTATGTTAAATGCTAACTAATCACATGAAGATAATAGATGAGAATCGTAATTACCTTGTACCAAGTTAACATTCTGTTAGTGGGAAGACTTTGAGATTCCCATTTGGAAGGAGAAGCGAAGAGTGAGTCACTACTAAAGAATTTGTGATCCCCACCATGAAATCCAACCGTGTACAACCATTTGTGTTGAGAGATATACTTGATTATGGTCTCATCACCCTTTCTACTAATCAACTTAATTGGTCCAACAAGTCCAGCATGCCATTTGTCAAAGTTACCCCCATAGTTCTGAAGTCCAACAGTGACACTAAGGGCCCGTTTGGATAGGTTCATAAGTGACTTTTTTTAACTTTTAACTTATGAAAAGGTGTAGTATTAATGTCTAGTATAATTTTCAAAACAAAATTGTAACTTTCTAAAAAGCTATTTTGGTGCTTAAGGAGAAGTTAAAAAAATGACTTCTCTCATAATAAAAAGCTTTTTATCACTTTTCTCTTAAAATAAGTATTTTTAGAACTAAAAAACCAAACACAAAATAACTTATTTATTACTTTTAATATAAGCATTTATTGTTTAAGCTATTTCTTTAAAAGTAACTTAATTAAGTTATTTACCCAAACTGTGCCTAAGCAAGCTGATAGTGTTCTTTCCAGGCTGCAACTTTAACTTTGTCTCAAACTTGTCATTGTGAATTCCATAAGTGGCCCAATGAGACCCTATCCACATAACAAACAAAGGATATGAAATGTTATTTAATTGATCAATTAATTCATTAGGGTTATTATGGTGTGAAACATTGTTTACCAATATGTTGTCCATTGACGAATGCATGGATGTTGGCCACTGCCATTGATTCTGAGGGACATATCATCACTCCAAACAAGATCATCTTGATCAAGCTGGAGCCTTGTAATGTACCAAAGATAGTCACTAGCATCATCAGCAGCATCTTTCTGGTCAATGAGTTCATGTGCTGACTCCGAGGCATTGACTTTAGCAAGAAGAGCATGGTCAACGTTCTCAGCCCTCCATGTCCAATTCAAAGACATTGGCTCATCTTCAGCTTTGTTGCTTACTTTAACCATCACAGAAGTTTGCACATTCACCTTTTATAACAATAACAAAATATACAAGTTTATTAATAATTAATAATAAATTAAATTTAAAATATTTAATTAATTATGTTATATGATACCTTGGCTTTGTTATACTCTTCATTTTGACAATTAGGTAGAAGGCTCGACCATGCTGGAACTACATAGGTTCTTCCTCTAAATGAAACAGTAGCATCAGTGGTAGTGTTAGCATTGGTCAAGAAGCAACTTGATGATTTATCTGAGGCATACACAGTGGCCTGAAATAATTATTGTTGAAAAGTAATTATTCATTATTGCTCTAATTCAATCAGAGGAAAAAAATAATGAAAAATTGTAATTTTGTTTTCATGTATTTTTGTACCGTGACAGAGTTGCCAAAATCAATTTGGAAAACGTTCCCATTTGTAAGACTCTCTTCCATAGACTTCAAAATCCTGTGGAGTTCTTTGAGGTGACCCCATTTTGGTTGAGCTTTGTTGCCTACATACAATAATTAATTAATTACTCAAGGATCATTCATGGAAAAATATTAAAAAATGAGATTCTTGATCAATGTAATTTTACCATATTCATCAAGAGGAACATCATAATCGTATGAAGTGGCAATGTAATTTTACCATATTCAAGCTCTAATTTTCACATGTAGGAGAAATATTTTTTATGCCATTATTATTTGTTCAACTGTTTTGCTCAAGTTAATTACTAGCTTGACAACATAAAATTCAACAAGCCATATAAAAAATATACTACGTCAAACAAGAACCCATATATATAGAACCTTGAATATGGATCATCTGATTGATCTCGGTAACCACAGACCAGAGCACAACATTTCTTTTAATTCTCAAAGTTCTTCACACATCAAATTTAGATTTAGTTAAATCTGATACTTAATCTTGAATTTAGTCAATTTCGAAGAAGAATATAATGCACAACTAAAATTGAATTCTTCCTTTAGCATGTCATATAGAGATCATTGAACAAAAGGATAAATTTAGTTTAATTGTTGAACATAAAAGACACATGAAAAATAACTTACCTTTTCTGTCTTGGCAGCAGCTTTCGTAGCATTGCCATATAATTCTTCTCTGACAGATAGCTGATGCTTGAGATTCCTATCTTTCAAATCCTACAAATTAAGATTAAGAGATAATATAATTGGATGCCAACGTATTGATTCTAGAAACCATAATAATACTATATACCTCAAAAGAAGCATCTTCTCCTCTGAGATACTTCTTTATTTTCAGATCTAACTCATCAATGTGCTGAAAAGAAAAACATAATGTATAGTGTAAAGAATAAAATTAGATAACAAAATTCAAAACAAACACCACGGTGATATGTAACACAGAAATAAGCTTTTTTAAATTGCTATATTGCCAATACATTCGGGAAATAATGCTTAAATAGTATAACCCAGTGTTACACGAAAATGATAATACCAATTCGGTGTAACAATTCCTAATTTCAAAATTCAGAGTTCAAAATTGTAATGAAATCAAGTTTAGCTAAACCTAACTAATGGATATTTTCAAATTTATGCAGAATTTCACATCAAGTCAAACGAATCACATTGATCAATAAAGCTTATTATGCAGAGAAGCTATGATAATCAAGCCAATCACCAAGAAGAAGTGGATGACGATGGCTAGCACTCTATCATGAAAACGACGAACAATTGTGATGATGATCTCCACCGCTTTCGACCTCCTGGTTTCTGAAGTTCTGAATCCCCGAGTCCACAGCTACAAGTCGGAAGCAATTTCAATTGGAAGAGTAGATCTGAGGATGACGCAGCAACGGTGGCTCTAGAACTGGCAGACCTTGGCAACGGTGGATCCGAGACATCAACGCAGATCTGAGGTGGAGGAATAGAGATGCGGTTTGAATGAGTGTAGGACGATGGACGGCGGCTATCAGCGGTGGCAAGGCCTACGGCGGCGATGGTTGATGGTGGAGGGAAGTGAGTTCTGTTAAGGTGGAGACGGAGGGAAGTGAGTGTTTATTCTGAAGAACCAAACCCCAACACAGGAACAGTTCTTTTTCTTTTTCTTTTTCAATCAATTTAGTTTAGAAAATTGGAATACTTTTACCGGCAATAATAACAATTGCCGTTATTAATTTATAAAAGATAAAAATAATAGTAAAAGAAGTAATAATTTAGTGGCAATAATAATAATTTCCATTATAACATATATTAATAATAGCAAATGTATAATGGCCACAAAAATATAAGTTAAATAAAGGAAATAGTGACCATTGTATTATTGTCGCTCAAAATTTGCCACTAAAAATGAATTTTGTTGTAGTGACAACATGAGCTTGCTGCTGAACAACCCTGTTTCGGATAAAGTGAAGATCAATCTCAAAGTGTTTCGACCTGCTGTGAAGAATGGGATTGCGACTCATCAGCACAGTACTTTGATTATCACAAAATAAGGTGGGAGATGGATCTTGAGGAAGATGCATTTCAAAAGGAGCTTTTGTAACCATATTGTATCGGTCATGGCATCAGCCAACGCTCTGAATTCTTCCTCGGTACTGGACCTGGACACTGAAACCTGCTTCCTACTAGATCAGCAGATGAGATTTGACCCCAGAAACACACAGTACCCAGTGGTGGATTTGCGGTCAACTGGATCTGCTGCCCAGTCAGAGTCACTGAATGCCAAAATTTGGAAGTCTTCACTCTTGTTGAACTCAAGTCCCATATCTGATGTGCCTGCCAGGTAGCGCAGAATGCGCTTCACAGCCTTCCAATGCTGTTCGAGAGGAGTGTGGAGAAACTGGGAGACCTTGTTCACTGCAAAGGCAATGTCCTGCCTCGTGATGGTGGCATATTGTAGTCCCCCTACGATAGATCTGTACAGTGAGGGCTCATAAAAAAACAGCTCCAGATGTAGTCAGCTTGAGACTACTCATCATAGGAGTGGGCATTGCTTTAGCACTCACCATATCTGCCCGCTTGAGCAAGTCCCTGATATACTTAGTTTGCTTGAGCACTAGGGAACCCATGACCATTCTCTCAGCTTCAATACCAAGAAAGAAACTCATTTCTCCCAAGTCCTTGAGAGTAAACACCTTATTCAGATTCACTATCAGCCTATTTATTTCATCCGAAGCAGATCCAGTGACAAGAATATTATCGACATATGCCAAGAAGTAAATGGTGGAGAGAGGGCTATGTTTGACAAACAAATAAGGGTTGGAAGTGGTGTTGGTGAACCCAAACTGTTCCAAAGTGATCTTCAGTTTTAAAAACCAGGCACGCGGAGCTTGTTTCAGGCCATACAACGCCTTCTCAAGCTTGCACACAAGGTTGGAACCAAGGCGGTAGCCTTCAGGCTATAACATATATACATTTCTCGGGCAAATCGCCATTGAGAAAGGCACTATTGAAATCAAACTGACATATCTTCCACTACCTTGACAACGCCACTGCTAGGAATGCACGCACCGTAGCGGGTTTGGCAACTGGACTAAAAACATCGCCATAGTCAAGACCTTCCCTTTGATGGAACCCTTTCGCCACCAGCCGCGCTTTATACTTCTGAATGCTCCCATCCGGATGCCGTTTAATGCGAAAGACCCAGCGACAGCCAATAGGCTCTTCTGCAGCTGCTGTATTAACCAAGGTCCAGGTCTTGCACTTCATAAAAGCAGCATACTCTTCATCCATTGCCGCCTTCCACTGGGGTGAGGCAATGGCTTGAGACACAGAAGTTGGCTCTTCTTGTGTAAGGTCTGGTGGTGAGCCGATTAGCACAGAAGTGAACACTCTTGGCTTAAAAATACCGGCCCTACTTCTGGTGACCATTGGATGAGTGTTGCCAGCTGGCACCACAGGGTCGGGAGCAGCAGCAGTAGAAGATTGAGTGGTAAACCCTGAATTACTCAAGGAAAACTCAGAAGAAGAATTAGAGATACAAATGTCAGCAGATAATGGACAAGAATCAGCATAAGTAGTATTGGCAATAGGGGCAGATAGAGAGGAATAGGCAGGGGCTATTGCGGTTAAGGCAGGTTCACTTGATTAGGAAGAGGAAGCTGAAGAATTTGGTGTTACAACGGGTGGGGAGGCTGGACCCTGATTGAGGGAAGGTGGGGAAGGTGACGTAGGTAAGGTAGTAATAGTGATAGGAATTAATGAAGGCTGAGATGTGTGGGGCACAGAGGCTGGTAGCATTGAATGTTTGTTGAAGAACAGTGTTTGATAAGGGAACTCAGACTCATCAAAAATCACATGCCTTGACACAAAGATTTTTCCAGAAGGGCAAAGACACCTATATCCTTTATGCTGGGGTGAATACCCAAGAAACAAACACTTGTGCAATTTAAAATCAAATTTGTGTGGCTGATAATGTCTGAGTTGAGGGAAACAGGTGCAACCAAATATTTTGAGGAACTTATAGTCTGTGACTCGATTGTTGAGAAATTCATATGGGGACGTGAACTGAGTGGTAGCAGAGGGCAGTAGGTTAATGAGGTGTGTGGCAATTAGGCATGCTTCATCCCAAAACTTTAGAGGCATGGACGCCTGGGATAAAAGGGTCAGGGCAGTTTTGGTCACATGTCTGTATTTGCGCTCGTCCTTTCCATTTTGTTGATGTGTGTAGGGACAACTGAGCCTGTGTGCAATTCCATTTTCAATCAGAAACTGTGTAAAAGAACGGGATGTATATTCCTTTCCGTTGTCTGTTTGGAGAGTTTTAATTTTACACCCAATTCGATTCTCTATCAGCAACTTATACTGAGTGAACGCTTGAAGGCCCTGTCTTCGGTTGTGGAGCAGGTAAAGACAAGTGTACCGAGTTTTTGCATCAATGAAAATGATGTAATATCAAAATCCTGAACTGCTAATGATTGGGGAAGGACCCCATATGTCTGAAAACACTAAGTCTAGAGGGTTGCTATAAATTGTTTGAGAGTCTAAGAAAGGGAGATTGTGCAGTTTTCCTTGACAACAAGCATTGCATAAGGAATCAAATGATGAAAATTTGTTTTTGTTTTTATTTACGCTACCAGCATTACAAAGTTGCAGCACGCGTTCAACAATTCTAGGGGAGGGGTGACCTAACCTCTTATGCCACAAATCAAATTCACTCAATGGACTATCATTACAGACAGTAATTGAAGCAGTAGTATATCCTACATTTACAGATTTCGAACTCAGAGGACTGAGATTACATACTCTATTTATTTGTAAAAGGGGAGGGTGAACTGTTCCCTGAGTACATTGCTTATTGTTACCCTGCCTAGGTGTTGCAGCTGAATGTGCCACTTTTGCAAGCACTCCAACATTCTCAAAGTGATATAATCCTCCTTTAAGAGACCCCTTTAACAGTGTTTCCTTGGTTCCCTGGCATTTGACAAAGCAGTTAAATGGATGGAATTCGAAGAACACATGATTGTCCAAAGCGAACTTGGCTACACTTATGAGGTTCTTTGTAATTGAAGGGACATGTAATAGATTCATAAGTTTGAAATATTGAGGGCTGGACTTAGTAAATAAAATGGTTTTGTCAATACTATTTATGCTCATACCTTGGCCATTACCTGTTAGCACCTGATCTGTGCCTTCATACTCCGAGCCCGCAATAAGGTTGTTCGCATCAAAGGTCAGATGGTGAGATGCTCCAGTGTACAGGTACCAAGCTTTGTCGGTGAGAGGAGTCGATGAAGGTGCAGCAGTCAAGAATGCTTGAGCTTGAGGATTAGCTTGTGGTTGGTGGAAGGAAGAGGAGGGAGGTGGTGGTGCATTGGTTGCAGCTCCATGAGGATTTTGAAAGGCTTGGTCGAACCTGTGGTAGCACTCCCACACTGTATGTCCAAATCTGCCGCACAACTGACACTGTGGTCTGGAGTTTCCAAAGAAGCTCGTTCTTCCACCTCTGAAGCTGCCTCGTCCTCTAAATCTTCCTCTAAAATTCCTACCTCTATTTTGAAACTACTGCTGATGGTGAAAATTTGGCTGATATATAGGATAATTTGGCTGCTGCACAGAAGACTTCAGATCTGAACTCTGAGCTAGGTTTACTTGCATCGTTCCTAAAACAATTTTCTTAAATCGTTCTACTAGTTCTTCTTGACTCACCAGTAGCGATTCTACCTCACTTTCAGTTATGTCATTAGCTCTAGCATTAATCATAGTGATAAACGCACTATAATCCTCATTTAACCCTTGCGACACAGCCTCAACAAATTCTTCATTTGAAATTGGTGCACCTAGGGCAGAGAGAGCATTTGTTACCTTCTTGAGTTTGGATATGTAATCTGCTACGGATCCTTGCAATTTGATGGTTTTGAGTTGAGTTTTGAGCTATTTCACCTTCGACTTCAGCCGTTTTGCAAAGTACTCTTCCAATTTGTGCCATACCTCACACGCGAACTCGCAATTTGCTACCTGACTTGTGAAGCCTGGATCGATTGAGGCAAACAGCCACGACACTAAGAACTGATCATTCTGTTCCCAATCTAATAACTCCTGAGTCTCAATTTCATCTTCACGATCTGCATCTGTTTTGTATCGCTTTGGTATTTCTTCAAATCAAGGTGCTTTTTTGAGTCGATTGGACTTGATGAACGTCAAAGCTTGACGCCTCCAAGGCACAAAGTTGTCTTCATCCAGCTTGAATGAAATCGTGTTTATTGTTGCTTGCGCATTTGAGATTGTAGAAGCTTGTGGTTTGTTTGGTGCAGCCATGGATCAGAACCTGAAAGCTCTGATACCATGTGAAGGTATCAGAAACCTTTCAGGGATGAAGAAGGAAAAGAAGTTGAGAGAGAAAGGAAGAAAACAGAAGATTCTAGAAGAGGGCTTTCATTATTGTAATTGAAAGATTGCCTAAAAATCAAGTCACTTACACAGACTTCATGTCTTATATAGCAATTCTAATAGTTAATAAGAAACCAACTAACTTCTAACAGAATAACTACTTTACTAGCTTAGCTAATTAGCATAAGCATAACTATCATTTATCCCTAACACTATACTATTTTATAAGTATATCTGAACAAAAATATAGAAAATTAAATTGAGAGAGAAATAAAATAAAAAACAATACTTCACCTTTTTTAATTATTGAGATTTTTATTGAATAAAAAATGAACAAATTTTATTTTTAAGATATAAATATAGCATTTGTTTGGAGAACGGTATTGTCGACACGTTTAAATTTGATAATACCATTCTTTTTTTATATATATTTTAAATCATTATTAATTTTAATAACTAATTTTAGTATACATATAATATAATCCTAACTATATAAATCTCTCGTTACATCAATCATACTCAATAAATTGATTCATGCCCTTAACATTTTCCATTGTCGAAAATTAATTAAGAAGAAATTTTCCATTTCCATATCCATCTCAAAGTCATTAATAAAAAAAATGGGATAAAACTATTAATAAAAAAATTGAAAGATATTTTGAGTTTAAGAGTCTAATTATGTGTAAGAAATAGTAAAAATTTAATTTCACTGCATCTTTAATAGATAACATCTATTTGAATTTTGAAAACAGTTATCTTTAAGAAG